>NC_081438.1:40535686-40644218 GCF_949786415.1 Peromyscus eremicus | reverse complement strand
TGGTGGTGTCTTTTTGTACTCTGAAGTCCCACAAGGCCAGGAAAACCAAAGGTCGTTCCCAGAGCCCTATCGGGCCAGGGCACAGGACTCTGGCAGCACAGACCTGCCTCATGCTCAGGGGGCTGACAGATTCTCCTGTCTGTCCTTGTTCCCTTCCTGCAGTCTTGTTTGGAGACAGAGTTTCATTAAGTTCCCCAGGCAGTCATTGAACTTCCAGTGCTCCTGTCTCAGTCTCCCAACTAGCTACGACTAAATGTGCGGAATTCAATTTAAACTAGCCCTGTGGTCCCCTAACCTCCCCTGCCTCCTACAGATTCCCAAAGTCATCTAGAAGAGGAATGAGGGAGAGCCAGGAGGGAGGCAGAGTTAGGAGGAGGGTTAGACAGCCAGCCGGGGAGGAGACGGGCATCCGGAAAATTCTTTCTTTGGTGCCTTAACATAACAGCAAAACATTCGTGGCTTTCTAGTGAACGCGTTAGAAGCTACTCCACTGTAGCTGTGCCTAAGGATAACATTGGTAATCTTTAACAGAGGGCATGGTGTGAGCTGCCGGCGGTCTGAACCGTCTTCATGGTTTAATAATGCTTCCAGCTCTCTGGCCGCAGCCTTATGCTGGGGTCCACACTGCTGCAGCTATCCCCGCATTTATCACCTTCTCATTTCCAGAAAGCTTCAGGAAAACACGCTAGGACCACTCCCTCCGTGGGTATCTTCCTGAAATGTGTGCAGTCAACACCAGCTGTCCTTGTGCCCTGTGGCAGACATCAGGTGCTACTGAACTGGGAGATGCAGCCCTTACCTCTGTGGAGGTGTCTGACAGCAAAGGAGTGAGATTCGGTGCTGGGGTGTGAACACGCTGGGCATGCCATGGTGCTGTGCGTCCCTGGAACCCCGTAAGCTCACATAACAGTGAGTGGGGGTGGGACATGCTGGAGAGGGGGTGGGGCCAGGTAGGACGTCCGTCCGTCCGTCCGTTCGTATCAGGCTTGTACAGAGGATTTGTGTGCCCAGCTTCTCTTTTGCACTGTACTTCTTGTTTTTCTCTGCATCTTTTTTGTTTGTTTGTTTGTTTTGTATTTTGAGACAGGATTTCTCTGTGTAACAACCCTAGCTGTACTAGAACTTTCTCTGTAGACCAGGCTGGCCTCGAACTCAAAGAGATCCACCTGCCTCTGCCTCCTGAGTGCTGGTGTTAAAGGCGTGTGCCACCATACCTGGCTTGTATTTTTAACTCATTTGTGTGTGTGTGTGTGTGTGTGTGTGTCTAAGTATATGTATGCCACGCATATTGAGGTGCCCTTGGAGGCTAGAAGGGCCTTAGATCCTGTTGCTAAAATTCCTTCCCTAGGGGCAGCATAAGCAACATCTATTCCTCCTCTTAATATCCTAACAACAGACTGAGGCACAACTCCACCAAAGTTCATTCTGGAGACCCAGTGAGTTTATTGGACTTTCTTACAGAGAACAGATGAGTGGTTACCTGCTGGGTGTGAGTGCACCTTCCCTAAAAGGCCACACAGGAAGTCTTCACCCAGCAGCAATTAGGGCTTTCCCATAGCCACACAGATGGAGTCCCCTGTCTCCCGGGCCTGTGTGTCCTCCAGCCCCTCCCCAAGGGTGCATGTTGTTAGGGCAGAGTTGCATACAACAAGTGTTAGGGGGATAAATGCACAGGTGAGTGTCTCATGACTCTCCCCACCCCTCTATTGGAGATATAAACAGTCAACACTACCAGCTGGAATTTTTGCAAGCTGGAACAGCTGAATACCTCAAGATAGGGGCTGTTTGGCACAGAGAATAGTCCTGCACGACAGATCCCCTGGAACTAGTGTTAAAGGTGCTTGTGAGCCACCTGATGTGGGTGCTAGGAGCCAAAATCCAGTCTTCTGGAAGAGCAGCAAGTACGCTTAACCCTTGAGCCGTCCTTCCATCCCCGTGTGTGTGTGTGTGTGTGTGTGTGTGTGTGTGCACCAGGGTGTGCAGGTGCTTGCCTGCGGGACATCAGGTGTCTTGTGCTCTCTGTTTCATCCCTTGAAGACAGGGTTTCTCACTGAAGCTGTAGCAGCTGGGCTGCTTGGTGAATGAGCTCCGTGAGCCACCTGTCTCCAGGCCTCTCAACACCAGGGGTGCAGCGTGTGCAGCCATGCCCCTCTTTACACGGGGCTTGGGGAATTGAACTCATGCCCTCGTGCTTGCTCCCGAAGCACTCCGGAGCCATCTCCTCAGCCCTCCATGTGTGTTTTGGTGCCAGTTTGTGCTATCCACATGCTCCATGGACAGAGGAGAATGTGAATGAGAAAAGCCGTGTTTGTAAATGTGTGCTGAGGGTGTGCTCAGTGTGCGGGAAGTCCCAGGTTCACTTCCCCACATGTGAGCTCCGTCAGGGACCTTTAGACACTAAAGGTGTCATTCGTCACTCTATGACGAATGTATCTTCCCTGTTCCTCACTCTTCCCTCAACATTCACAGGCGCCCTTGCAGTAGTCCTAAGAAGGACCAAGGAAGCATGCTTCGTGCTGGGAGGGGAATTCCCGGGGAGAGCAGCCTGCTTCACTCCCACACCCCAACCCAGGGGAAGCCCAAAGCTAGTGAGGCAGCTCCCCTCCCTGCTTGCATAGCCCCCTCCTAATGCTGGTCGGGAAATCTCTGGTCTTTAGATTCTAAGTCTCAGAAGGACATCATTTCTTTCCCCACGCTTCCTTTTCATAATGGCCATACCTTAAGTGCCAAACATAAAATGTTTTTTATTTTACAATAATTGTAGCCAAACTCACCAGTATCTCGGATTTTCTAGGATGCAAGTTTTGAACACTCTGTTTCGTTCCGAAAACCAGGATCATCCTATTGGTTCTATAGGGAAATACTGGAGAGTCACAACCAGTGCCTACCAATGGGTGCCGCCAGCTCCTGCAACTTGAACTTGATTTTGTGCAAATGGTCCCAGGACAGTCTCCCCTGCTGTGTGGCAGCAGAGAGGCATCTATGCAGTCTTCCAAGTCCACCGGGACCTAAGGAGCAAGAAGAGACTACTTCAAGTTGCGTAAAGCTTTCTAAGGATAGTTTTGACAGGCCGATAAAGGTACTAAGAAACCGTACAGCACCGTGGAGGAGTGCGTCCCAGTCCTTGGGACGCCAGCCAGGTACTGGTACACAGGCAGAGGGGGAGACAATGGCCTTTTCTGTTACAGCTCAGATGTGCCTGTCACATTCTTTAATCGCCAACGGAAACTATTTACTTTCAAGGTCTAGGCCTGTCTGAAGTGAGACGAGGCAGAGCTGTAGCAGAGGGTTGGGCTTCCACTGTGGCTGCAGGGAAACCTCCCACTGTGTCCCCGGGCCGGGCCCCTTCCCTCGGGAAGGACAGCGGAAGACAGTGGGAGGCAGGAGGGAGCGCGGGGGGCTGCGTCACCCGGCACCCACGCTTCCCTGGCTGTCAGTCTCCCTGCACCCCGGCCTCGCAGGTAGAGACGCCCCCTCCCGCGGTTCGCGCGGCTGGGAAGGAGGGGCTGGGCTCCGAGCGCCCGCCCCTCCATCTATCACATGGCCGGAGAGTCACAAAAACAACAGCTTTGGCCAAGACCGTGACTTCAGGAAGGGAACCCAGGGCCCTCGCCGCCAGCCCCCTCCCCATGGAGGACAGTTTTCTGGAATCGTTTGGGAGGCTGAGCCTCCACCAGCGGCAGCAGCAACAGCAGCAGCCGCCTCCTCGGCCGCCGCCCGCGCGGGGGCCACCTCCGCGTCGCCACAGCTTTAGGAAACACCTCTACCTCCTGCGCGGCCTCCCGGGCTCGGGGAAAACCACGCTGGCCAGGTAATGACAGCGGCCTGGCGCCTACGCGCGCCCCTGCCCCGAGCGGCTCCGCGCGCCGCCCCTGCCCTTGCCCCGCGCGCGCCCGGGAGCTTTGGCGCTCGCCGGCCCGGGAGGATGGACCTCGCTCGGCGCGGCGCCTTGCGCAAAGCCCCAGACGCCACCGGCCCTTCCCCGCTGCGCCCGGCCTGGTGCCCGCCGGGGCCGAGGTCGCCTTCGCCCCGCAAGCCCCGGGTCGGGGAGGCCCGCGGCGGGGACTGCTCTTCGGGAAAACCTGGTGGCGACTGCAGAGAAACCCGCTCCCCGCCCGCTGGCGCGCAGGCAGCCGCCACGGGGCGTCAACAGGCGCTGTCACCGGAGCGAGTTCGGGGGGTCCGGGACGGGGTCGGGGGCTGGGGGTGGCGGGCTGGGGGAGAGCGCGGCGCTGGCCGGGGCCGGGGTCCGCTTTGAGATCTGGTGGATCGGCGCAGCCTGCGTCTGCTTTGGCGGCTGCGAAGGCGCACAGGTGCTCTGGGGAGGGGGGCCGGGGGTGCTGGCGGCGCCACCACCGACCGTCACTGACAGCCTCTCCGCGGGCGGGCGCCCAGATTCGTTCACTCGCGAATTGCGTAAGCGGCCCTCCCGGTACCGGGTCAGCGAGAACTGCGCGGGCTTGCTGCCTGCTGCACCTTGCTAGGCCCAGCGCTCCAGCCTGAACGCCCTCCACTCCCTGCCCTGCGCTTGGTGTTCCAGCAACGTTGGACGGGTTCTCTCCTTGCTGTGCTTTATGACGCTGGCCCTCCTGCCTGGCTTGCCACCCTTTGCCCGACTGATGTCACTAGCCTTTTAAAACCGGTTCTGTTACCTCCCCTCGCAGCTGCCTCACCCTGCCGCTGAAGCCGCTCTTCTCCGCGCCTTGGCTCCTGTTTACATCTCTGTGACTGCGCTTAGTTTTGCACAGGATTGTTTTTCCTTCCGTGAGATACTTGAAGATAGGGGCCATGTCTTAACCCTCCATCGACATTGTCTGGCACACGTTAGTCGATAGAAGCAGTCACTTGCCACCCGTGAGCTTTCCATCTCATCAGATAAGGCTAGCCGTAGGACCCTGGAACCGCTGAAGAATCAAGGTGGCCTGCGGTCACATGCTGATTTCCATGGCATCAGGTAGAGATCGTAGGGGGAGGGCCTGAGTCTTGGATGGGGAAACTGAGGCGGCCGATAAGGTGCTGACATTTACCGTTGGGGTTCTAGTTGGTTTGTAGAGTAGAAGCATCCAGCCAACTGCTGAATACCTTTGCAAATTGAAGGGACAGGTGACTTGTGAAGGCCACACTGGTACCCCTTCCTAAGACACACTTCTGTAGGTCCTTTCCAGAGGCTCCTGGCGGTGGCAGGGTGGTGTGGTGTGGAGAGCCTCCTTGGAAAACCCGGCACAGTTGGGTTTTTTTGTGATACAGCAATTCACGGTGTGCACATGTGTTACCAAACGTTTCCAGGATGCCGAATCTTGTTCAATTTCACTTTCACTTTGCCAGTCTGTACGTAAACCATCACACACTGAAAGTCAGAGAAGGAAGTTACTCCTATGGCTCTGTCAACTCTAGCCGTGTTGGGAAAGGAAGTAGTGTGAGGATGAGAAGACCGCAAAGCCAGGGCCTTGGCTGGGGTGGGCTCTAAGGTTCCTCTCTGTCTCTAATTTTCTATACTTTTAAGATTTTAATTCCTCATGACATTTGACTAAGCTGAAGACACTGGACAAGAGCACGTTTCATTAAACACCTGGAGGGACAGATGTGGTGAGCATCTCATTAAACACCCCGTAGAGACAGATGTGGTGAGCGCTGGCCGGAACGAGGGAAGCCTGCTGTACATCTATCTACCTCATTACTAGCCAGCTGCTGTCTTAGCAGTCCTTAGGCCTCTCTGCGGCTGCTAAGGGGTGATTAAGTTAGAGGGTTTCATGGGGATCCTTCTCTTAGCTTCCTGTTGCCAGACCTAAAAGTGATGGCCTCGGGGTTCCTTCATATCCAAGCTCACTCACTGGGTCTCACACCTCCAGCACCCCTCCTCTTCAGTCGGGACACCGACTCTTCCTGCCTTAGAGGGGGTTGTGAAGATGGAATCAGTGAGGATGCCCTCTGAAACTTTCAGGTAGTAGCTATATAAATTTTAGGAGGTGTAGGTAGAAACATGAAAGGCTGATGAGATGAACTCTGAGTTACCAAGGCAAAGCCTGGCTTGTGCCCTGGAGGAAGCATGCTGTGGACTGGGAGGCCCAGGGGCTGGGTACTGTCAGCCTTGGGGCTCAGGAGTCTTTGCATGCTTGCAGGTGGATTTATATAAAGTTCAGTGGGGTGGGATGTGGCCCAGAGCAAGTAAGAATGGGTCAGGAAGTCACAGCCTGGCCTCTCCCAACCATGTTTCTCAGGGCAGGAGTGGGGGAGAGGAGAATGGAAGACTTTTAAAATACACTTGTGTAGAAAATAGAAAACTGCAAGGTTATTATGTATTTGCTAGATTCCGAGAGTCTTTTTCTCTCTCTGTTTCCCACATTTCCTATAATGAACATGTATTTCTTGAATCAGACTAATAAAACTTGTCAACACTGGAGGAAGTTAGTGTCTGCAAATATGGGCTTATCTTTTCCTGCTTAACTTTTATATCTCATCTGACTAAAGAACTAATAAAAATCTCTTTTAAAAATAGGATCTGTTTTGTCTTTCAAGTCAACGTTATATTCTAGAATATTCACCTATGTCTTTTCATATGTCCAAGTGGTTGGGATATAGAAAGTATCTTTCTGAATTCATTGGATTTCCTTTTTTTTAAAAAAAAAAAAGTTTGATTTTTCTTTTGTTTTTTGTGGGTTTTTTTTGTTTGTTTGTTTTGGGTTTTTTTTGTTTTTTGTGTTTTTGAGACAGGGTTTCTCTGTGTAACTACTCTGGCTGTCCTGGAATTCACTTTGTAAACCAGGCTGGTCTCGAACTCACAGAGATCTGCCTGCCTCTGCCTCCTGAGTGCTGGGATTAAAGACCTGCCGCCACCACTGCCTGGCTTAAGTTGGATTTTATCGGGTTTAAAAATTTACCCACATCGTAGTACTCCAGCCAGCGCGCTCTCTAAATCTACATTCGTACCTGCATTCAGTTAAGTGTCATCTGGGGATGGGTGGTCATTCCTGACTGTGATGTCAGTTCCGGGAACTCGTCCTGAGGAAATGCTTGGACAAGCGTGCAGACACAGAAGAATGTTCATCAGAGACTTCTGTGTGGCAGAAAAAAATGCAAGACAACCTAAGTATCATGTATGAAATATTAATTAAATAGTAAATATAAGAATAGATTGGTTTATGAGTCACTGATCGAAACAGAGATGTATATTTGACCTATAAATGTATTCTTTCCTGTCTTAAAGACACACACAGGTCTGAGCATCTAGCTCAGCGGATTTTGCCCAGCATGCACCAAGCCCTGCATTCAATCCCTGGCGTGGCAGAACCCAGCTGTGGCGATGCCCATCTGTGATCCCAGCTCTCGGGAAGTAGAGGCAGGGGATCAGGAGTTTAAGGTCATCTTTGGCTACATAGTGAGTTCAAGACCAGCCTGGGATGTGTGAGATCCTGTCTCAAAAATGAAAAATCAAATAAGCAGGAAGGTACACACAGCCACACATACCCCATTTTGTGCTCAAAGAAAGAGGTCTGTATAGATTCTTAGAAGAAACAAAGAAAACCGTGTGAGAAGATAAGTACCCACCCATAGGTGTTGACTTTTAGTAGAGGGATCATGGGCTTTCCCCGACTTGTCTTCTAGTTTTCAGCAACAATTATATGTTGCTTGGTAACTTAAAGAAAAACATCTTAAAGATACCTGTGTATGATGGTTTTGCCTTCATGTATGTTTACCACACGTGTGCCCGATGCTCAGAGAAATCAGAAGGCACAACACCTTCCGGCAAGAGGGTTAAGGGCCATTCTGTGGGTGCTGGGAATCAAACCTGGGCCCTCTGAGGAGCACCAAGGACCCTTGACCTCTGAGCCACCTCTCCAGCCTGCTTGGTAACTTTTAAAAGGAAAAAACCAAGGCCCAGTGGAGTAAAAGGTTTGTTTCATGACCTGGCTGACTGGCGATGTCATTCTGTCAACAAGAGTCTTTCACGGGTTAATTTCCCGCTGGACGTATTGCTAGGAAACTCACTCATGAGGAGATGAACTTTTAACAATGATGACATTTTTTTTCTTGATTCTTTAACTCCTGAGATTCTTCTCTAGTAACACGAGCTAACACTCGCAAATACACTCATTGTGAGGATGACGGACAGCTTAGTGAACAGACGCCGTGGGATGTGTGAGTACCCGCTATGGCCAGTATTAGTCAACCAATAATCAATGGTAACCGGGTTCCCTTGCTTACTGAGACTTAGACTCACTAAGGCTACAGAGGTGCCTGTTCCAGATAACCAGTGGGAACAAGTAACAGTCAGCAATCAGTTCTGTCCTGTAGGCAAGTAGGGTGCAATGGAACAGCACCTTGGTGCTGATAGCCTTCAAGGCTAAGGGAGCCTGTGCAGAGCGTCAAAGTCAGTTAAGGACAGAGTCCTCTCCACATGGAGGTGGTTCTTGTCTTGGCCTTGAAGAGGAGGCAGGGTGGAGATGGAAAAGAGCCCGTTGATCTGCTGGCTTAACTAAAGGGGAGCTTTCATAGCAGCGCATTCACTGGTTAGGTAGGCTCAGGGCTAGATCTGGAGATGACTAAACGTTGGATGTGGGGCCCAAGAGAAGGCTCAGCAGGTGAACTGCTGGCTGTGTAGGCCCAACTGCCTGGGTTCAATCCCTAGAGCCCACAGAAAGGTGGGGGGAAAGAGCTGACTCTACAGGGTCGTCTTCTGGCCACCACAGTCTCTGTGTTCACCATGCCACACGTACGTCTCACACACACACACACACATAATAAAAATCGTTTTGAAAAGTTGGGTGGAGAGGTAGAGCTCCAGTCCTGAGACCCTTTTGCTCTTGGCCTTGTGGTCCAGGACCGGCAGCGTGACCCAGCCATCTGATTCCGCACCTGTCTCTTCCCCCAGCCTCAGCAACAGATCTGTGGATGAGCCTTGGGCATTTCTTGTTGTGTGTGCTCGTGCGTGCGTGCGTGCGTGCATGCGTGCGTGCGTGTGTGTGTGTGTGTGTGTGTGTGTGTGTGTGTGGTGGGAGGAAGGTTTAAACGTCTCTGTTGTGGTTATTTTCACCTCTTTAGAGGGTTCAGACCAGTACACATGCGGCGATTTTCACTGTATTTCTTTCTGTTTTAAATTACCCCAAACAGAAGCTGTGCCCCCTCGGCAGTAACGCCTTCTCTCTCCTCTATCCCTGCAACCTTTGAGTTACTTGGTGTCTCCATGTTCTTGCTTGTCTAAGTACGTCATGTACGTAGGTCATGAGTGTCTGTCCTTTGTCTCATTTAGCATATGTTTCAAGGTTCATGCTTGCACCAAATACGAGAACGCCATAATTTTTATGTCTGAATAAAATATTCCATTGTGTGGTTATACAGCTAAAGTGCCTTTGTGAAATGCAATAGGAGTCTCTTTATTCGTTTGTTTGTTCAAGTGGCCTTGTTTGAAAAATTAAACGTCTCCATTCTGTCGGTTCCCTGGAATGGTTTTGTTTCTGTTTTTGTTTTGCATCTTTCCCTTTACCAGTCAAAGCCAGATCTGGCCCCCTCGCTGTGGTACAATGCTGATCTCTTTGTAACCTTCTTCCGTTCGGCACCGTCACAAATGACTCCTAACGTGCATTCAGTTAGGCTCAAAGGATGCTCCCTAGTGGCGGTCCTTCCTCCTCATTCACACCTCCAGATACATGTCAGCACATGGAAGGATGCTTTCCTAATAAGACCCAATGACAGACGGAGGGGGGTGGGGGAGAAAGGCATGCTAACAGTAGACTACAGGGGCACTGAGAACAGGGACCAGTTTATAGATGAGGTATTGGTTCTCCTAAACAACAGGAAGACCAGGACAGAAGTTTACAGCAGTCCACTCTTTGCATATCAAAATACAGTAGTGGGCAGCTGACATCTCAGATCTCTGGTCATCTAGGCCACCTTGGAAAATGATAACTAGTGTTTCAGATTTCTCATGGTTTTCCTAACTAGGGTCCTTGCATCTCTTCCCCCTGGAGGTTGGATGAGTGCAGACTAACTGCTCTATGAGTTTGATAAGGAGTAGGAGTTCACAGTACCATGCCGGTTTATAATCACTCGCTGACAGGCATGTGAGGGAAGGTGGCCCCCACTCTACAGGAACCTCCTCACCATGTTTCCTGACACTGCTGGGACCGAGGGGGAGGACCCAGCTAATGTGGCATGTAGTGCTGCAGGTGTGCTTAGAGAATTGGGTGTGATGTTGTGTAATGATTTGGAAGGAAGTAGAAGTAGAGGAAGAAATGAGAGAGAAGAATATTTTTATAGGAAAAGCGAAGGAGGTGCCCAAGAAGCTCCCGTAGTGTTCATTCTAACTCAAGCCCAAGACTTGAAGCTCTGCCGAGGAAATACCTTGATCAAGGCCGCAGGGCTGGGGCCCACTGCCACCGCGGTTTTTCAATACCTTAAATCTAGGGCCCCAGCCATGACAGGCAAGCCTTACTACCACAGACCTACCTACATCCCCAGGCCTGAACCAGAGCCTGGGAAGTGGGAGGGGCCTGATAAAAGAGTCTTATGAAACACCAATCAAAAGCGGTAGAAAACCCTTCAGGTCCTGTTAGGGGTCTAATTTCACCTGGATTGCACGTCTCGGGGTAAGGAAGCTACATTTTCCTACTGTCAGTGTTAATGAGATGTTCCTCCCAATTAAAGACATTACCAAGGAATTTCTTACTTTTGCTAATGCATTCATTGCACTGGATGATTTTTAGATCTTCAGTGTTTGTGTTTATACTGAGTATGGTGTACCAGAGAGGAATGTCAACTCCCAAGTCGCTAAATCGGCTCCTATGACAGGATGTTTATGATTCAAGTTACTTCCTTGGTGCTCCAGTGAAATCAGTATAAAAGGGAGCCTTTCCAGGGCCATTTGGACTCTAACAAATACAATAAGACATTATTTTTTTTTAAAGATGTATTTATTTACTATGCACACAGTGTTCTGCAGGAGTGTATGCCTGCAGGCCAGAAGAGGGCACCCGATCTCCCTACAGATGGTTGTGAGCCACCATGTGGGTGCTGGGAATTGAACTCAGGACCTCTGGAAGAGCAGCCAGTGTTCTTAACCTCTGAGCCATCCCTCCAGCCCCAAAGACATTATGTTTTGGTCATTTCAAGTCATCTAAAATCTACCTAACCCTGTGGGACTGGGGAGGCAGTGTGAGGGACAAATGAGCTTGATTTCTAACTGTTCCTTCATAAGGCTTTGTGTTGCATCTTACACATGGCTTGGGGAGAAAGCTTTCTGCTGTATCAAGGTAAGACTCTGGGAAGAGGAAGGGAGACTTGGAGAAGGGCTCAGCACACAGCGAAGAGGTGCTCCTAAGATTTATTCATTTTTATTTTATGTGTATGTTTGCCTGCATGTAAGTATGTACACCATATGCATGCAGTGCCCACAGAGGCCAGAGGAGGGCGCTGGATCCCCTGGAACTGGAGTTACAGATGGTTGTGAGCCACCCATGTGGGTGCTGGGAACTGAACCCTGGTCTCTGCAAGAGCAGACAGTGCTCTTCACTGCTGAGCCATCTTTCTAACCCCAACCTTGTGGTTTTTATTTCATCCATGGAAACATTATGTGATGGTGAGCTCATGGGGGTGGGGACTGTTCAGAGACAAATGTACCTCCACCCACTTCCCAAAATTACCGGGCACCCTGTGAAAGTGTGATTGTAGAGTTGGGAGGGGAGGAGGGTTTTTCTGCTATCTAAGGAGACTCTGCAGTGTTTTTAGCCTGTACTGGATTCTCTTTTCGTAAATAGATGCGGACATACACACACACACACACACACACACACACACACACACACACACACACTTTTTACTAGAATGTGAGTTTCATGAGATGTAAGTTCTTTTTTTTTTTTTTTGAGACAGGTTTCTCTGTGTAGCCCTGACTGTCCTGGAACTCACTCTGTAGCCCAGACTGGCCTGGAACTCAGAGATCCACCTGCCTCTGCCTCCAGAGTGCTGGGATTAAAGGCGAGCGACACCACCAGGCCTGATGTAAATTCTTTGAGTCAGGAACCATATCTAAGCTAGGTGTGTTACATACCTGTAATCCCAGCACTCGTTGAGGTTGAGGCAGGAGGATTGCTGTAAAGTCAAGGCCAGCCTGGATTGCACAGTGAGACCTTGTCTCAACAAAGAAACTCTATTTTCTGTCCTGCCTCTGAAAGAAGTCCTGCATCTTGTAGGCATTCACTAAAGAGTTGACCAGTGGATCTGTTAACCAAAGGCACCACTGGAAATGTCCCCGGAGACTCTGCTCAGATGCTAACGTGGCTTTTGAGAAAAGAAGGAAGCAAAGAGGAGGTTGCTCACGTGAGCAGACATGTGAGAGAATGAGTGTGCAATGTAGAGAACCCACAGCGTGAGGAACAGGCTACGCCACTCGCCCCAGATGCCGTCCGATGCACGAAAACACTGGATATGCCAGCCCCTTTATTTGGTATTAAAAATAGACTTAAAAATTAAGATCACAGGTGTGGCTACTGCTGCCTGTAAACAGCAGCCAAGCGAGAGCCTCGAGTGGCCATCTGCCTGGACAGCTGCCCTCTAGGCTGCCCCTGACCTATGACATCTGGGAAGAATACAGGCCAGAACTCCGAGTCTTGACTTTAGTTCCTGATTCCTTTCCCCAGTTCTGAGAATGAGCAGACGTGATTGAGGAACCGGGCACAGACACGGGGAGCAGGTCCCATCGTGAGATGGCAGGCCGTCCACACGAGAGCTAGCGAGAGGAGCTTGTCTAGAGTTAAGTGGGCCCACACCGCAGATGATGACGGTGAGGACCTCGTGGGGGACTGTTACCAGAGTTCCCTCGGCCTTTGTGGCCTGGTGACACAGTCGAGGTTTCTCAGGGAGTGGAAGGCCGCTTTTCTAATGACACAGTGATAAACAGATGGGGCGAGAGGTACGATGGAGACAGATGCCCGAGGTCAGGGCGCAGCCCTGATGTGGGGTGGGCAACAGCAGACCTCAGGAAGCTGGCCCTGTGCTGCACAGTGTTCCTCCCTGCTCTAGGCTGCTGGGTGCTGCTGGGTAGAATACACCTCCCTCCCAGGTCTCTTTGGAGGCTGACCTTGAGAACGGTATCATACAGTTGGGACCTTATAAAAAAGAGTTTGGACAGTTATGGCTAAAGAACACTGCATTCAAGACCCATCCCTCAGCGCTGGAGGGATGGCTGAGTGATTAAGAGCAGTGGCTGCTCTTCCAGAGGACCTAGGTTCAATTCCCAGCACCCACATGGCAGCTCACACCTTTCAGGGTTGCTGACACCCTCACTCAGACATACATACAGGCAGAGCACCAATGCACATTTAAAAAACATAAATTGTAGCTGGGCAGTGGTGGCACAAGCCTTTAATCCCAGCACTCGGGAGGCAGAGGCAGGAAGATCTCTGTGAGTTCGAGGCCAGCCTGGTCTACAGAGTGAGTTCTAGGACAGAGCGACACACAGAGAAACCCTGTCTCAAAAAAATGAAAAAATAAACTACATAAATAAATAGATAGATAGATGATAGATAGATAGACAGACAGACAGACAGACAGACAGATAGATAGATAGACAGATAAATAGATAAATAAAAAGTACCTTTGTGGGGGGAGAGGAAGAGCATACGTGTGTGCGTGTTTTAAAAGGGTTCTCAGGTAAACTTGGAGCTTTAAAGCTGTCTGGATGCAGACAACCGCGCAGTAACGCAGGAACAGATGTGAGAGCGAATGGGGGTGTGTGACAGAGACTGCGCAATGCCTGTGACATGTGACTCCTCTGAAGACTCAGCAGCGACAGTGCGGGTGCACGTGGCAGCCTGTGGTTAGTTAGAGCTGCAGTTTCAAGGGCCCTTGCCTCTTCCTGTGCTGCAGATGTGAAGGCCGGAGCTGCAGGGGTGCTGAGAGGCCCTGAGAGGTGGCCGCCCAGGGGTGGGTGGAGCGGGCGGAGGAGAAGTGTGACCAAGGTTCAGCGATGGACTTTAACACAGTCATAGTCGGGGCTGGAGATGGCTCAGCGGTTAGATCACCGGCTGCTCTGGCGGAGAGAAGAGCTGGGTTCATTCCCAGCACCCACATAAACATCTGTAACTCCAGTTCTAGGGGATCTGAAGCCCTCTTCAAGTCCCAGGCAGAAGCATGGTGCCTAGACACACACAGGCACTCACGTATACACATCAATTGTTGTTGTTGTTTTTAATTAAGGAAGTGTCGTAATGAACCCAGAATGGTAGCTGCAGGCTAAGACACATGCTAGACCATGGCTGCCTGTCGCCAACATGGGAGACAATGAGATACGCTCTCCGGGTGTCAGAAGAGCTCAGTGTGCAATGCCACTCAGCACGCTTCTCTCTAGACCTGAGGTCAAATCTGGCAGACCACTTGGAAACTCTGAACCCTGGCCGTTATTTAATCTTTCAATTAGTAGTTTCGTTATCTGTAACCGGAGGAACTATTATTTACTTCAGAAAAGTGGTACAAAGGTTAAGGAGAGATCATATACGCCGAGGTCCCTGTTTCCTGCTGACCGCTCTGGAAGAGTTACTGGAACCATCATGGAGCAAGAAGGAGATGTGTTCTTAGTTGACATTGTTCAGACACACTTCTGCATCAAAATAAACTGAAAGTATCCATTTTATAAAGGAAATGTTCTCAACCACTGAACATAATAAACTATTAGAAAAGGAGGCAAGACGATGTGATGCAGACATAGGAAGGAAACAAGTCGGAGGACAGCCCCAGTTACATGCAGTCCTCTGGGATGGTGCAGAAAGTATGTCAGGATGATGGGAAAGGATGAATTTAGGCAACAGTGTAGGACAACCAGGGTCCTAGGTAGAAAACTAGTCAAGTCAGAGCCTTAACCAGAACTACATATAAGCAAAATTTCAGATGGGCTGAGGAGGAAAATGTAATTATAGACATGTTGACATAATCTTGGGGTGAGAAAGACTGTTCTAATGTAGCATCAAAGGCATGGATTTGAAAATAAAAGATGCTGTATGTGGCTAGAGTGCATTTATCAAGATTTAAACTTTATAATCTAGAGATTACTGTAAACAAAGTTTAAAAAACAGTTGTTCTATAGGGAATTGAAATTCAGTAAGATAACCTCCGGATAAGGAGCTACACACCAGAGGAGATCGTCTTGATGGTCATGAGGAGAATAGGTACACTGGCTAGTCAAGGGACAATTGTTAGGTGAATTGTGGTGCATCCCTGTGAGTAAGTGTAAACTACTATGCATTGAAATGTCGTAGAAGCCCAGTGGTGGTACACACCTTTAATCCCAGCACTCAGGAGGCAGAAGCAGACAGATCTCTGTGTGTTCGAGGCCAGCCTGGTCTACACAGAGAAACAGAGTGAGTTCCAGGACAACCAGGGCTACACAGAGAAACCTTGTCTCAAAAAACAAAACAAAACAAAACAAAAACCAACACTCCCCCAAAAAAAGCCATAGAAGAATATTTCATGGGGTGAGACACACTTTGCTATGAAAAAAAAAAAAAACTGTTGGTGGAAACTTGGTATGGTTTATATCTCACTCCTGTTTTTATACAAAAAGAGGAAATAAAAAGAAGAGTCTGGGTATCCAGGCACACGCCTTGGGAGTCACTTGTCGGGCACTTGGGAGGCAGGGGCTGATCTCTCCAAGTTTCAGGCCAGTCAGGGCTACCTAGTGAGACTCTGTCTCAGCAAACAAACAAATGAGTTTATAAACAAGCAAATAAACTTTGGGCTCGGTAATGGCACTTCGCCACCAAGCCTTAGGGACCTAGTTTGGTCCTGGAACCCGCATGGTGGAGAGAAGCGGCTCCCGAAAGCTGTCCCCTGACCTCACTGGCGCACGTACACACATCACACATAACCAATAAACGAAGAGACACCCGAAAGGAATAACGTTATACATACGGGAAAGAAAACCGAGTGCTAGGAATTATTTTTAGATGGAGAAATATAGGAACCTATCCTTATTTATTTATTTATTTGGACTTTAATGTTTCAGTGTGTATCTTTGCTAATTAGGATAAAGGAGTTTTCATAAACAGAGACAGAAGAGCCAGCTTGACGGGTACCACTAGCTAAACCTGGGACAGTTGGATCATCCAAAAGAACAATAAGACTGGGTGCATCGGTGCATGCCTGTAATCCTAGCATTTGGGAGACAGAGGCAGGAGGATTTGCCGCAAGGACGAGGCCAGCCTGGTCTGCATAGCAAACTTTAGGCCTGTCAGAGTTCTACAGCAGACCCGTTCTATAGCACGGGCTGGGCTCAGTGGTACCTCGGCCATCCCAGCGCTTGATTATGGATCCCGAAGTAGTGTGAGCTACACAGATGGACGGAAATAAATAAATAAGGTAAAGATTATGAAAAGAGGACCAAGAAGGCTCCTTATAAAACAATTCTAGCTGGGTGGTGGTGGTGGTGGTGGTGCACACCTTTAATCCCAGCACTCGGGAGGCAGAGGCAGGCGGATCTCTGTGAGTTCGAGGCCAGCCTGGTCTACAGAGTGAGTTCCAAGACAGCCAGAGAAACCCGTCCCAGAAAACTAAACCAAACCAAAACAACAACAAAATTCTATCTAGAAAATATGGAAAGAATTTCAAATGATTCCATGATCCCCACGTAAGACTTGTGGGATCTCTAAGGTGTAGATTGCCCAGGAAAGGCTGCCGGAAACCGGGACAGTCATGTGGTCTGGGTTTCCGCTCACACATCAGTATCGCTAAGAAAGCCAGTGAGCTGACTTGGCAGTGGGGGACTCGCTGGCACTGTCTTTTAGTTGGGTGTCTGCATGAGCACAAAAGGCAGGGTGTCACTGAGATCAAGAAGCACACTCTCCTCCATACCACCCTTCCAAAAATGTTTAGTCTGGACCCAGTCCTGAGCAAACCACTGGAGACTCATCTGGACTCTTCCAAATGGAAATCCATAGAGACAGGAGGACATTATAGATGAAAGACACCAATGAGACGTAATTATCAAATGTGATACTTGAATGAAAAATGAAAAATATTTTGGAAACTATAAGAAAATTTTTAAAAATATTTAAATATAAAATGAATTAAAATAATTTTAAATTAGGAGACTATGAGAGGAAATTTTGAAATCTTTGTAACATAAATTCAAGTAATCTATTGGGGGTGGGGGCTGATACCGCGTTTCTCTGTGTAACAGTCTTGGACTGTCCTGGAACTCGCTCTGTAGCCCAGGCTGGCCTCAAATTCACAGATCCTCCTGCCTCTGCCTCCCAAGTGCTGGGATTAAAGGTGTGTGCCACCAGCCACCACCGCCTAGTGACTTTATAGTTCATCTTTTTTTTTTCTTCAAAGATTTATTTATTTATTTGTTTGTTTGTTTGTTTGTTTGTTTATATGAGTACTTTATTTGCACGTACGCCTGTATGACAGAAGAGGGCACCAGATCTCATTATCCATGGTTGTGAGCCACCCTGTGGTTGCCAGGATTTGAACTCAGGAACTCTGGAAGATCAGGAAGTGCTCTTAACTGCCGAGCCGTCTCTCCAGCCCTGACTTTATAGTTTTTGATGGTTAAATAATGCTGGGAGAATAAGTTTTGAAATACAGATCAGTGTCCGAGTCTCTCATTTTAGGGAATGGGGGCGGGGCAGCGAGGGGGGGAAGCTATGTGGAAGTAATCGTCTTTCTATTTTCTCCCTTCTCTTCTGTTTTTCACTTTCTCAATTTCCCTATTGCATGAGGCCCCTGACCACCATAGAGAAAGCTAGGGCTGCGGCCCTTCCCTGTCTCCCGAAGCCGATGGAATGGTATTTATTGCTCCCACTTAAGTTTTACAGTCCGAGTACTGTCCCTCAATCACTTCTGCTCAGCTAGGGTTTTTACTGTCTTGAATTTTCAACATGTTGCTGTGGCTCTTGGTACTAATTTGACATTTGGGTAAAAGTAAGAAGAAAACAAAAATGTAAAAGGGACAGACCAAAGGGGGAAACCCCCCAGGTGCCACACAGGGGACACGCACTGGCTGGCCTCTCTGCTAGTTTGCGGGCAGTTGTACTCTGAGTAAAACATCGCAATCAAAAAGGACCGTGATTTTATGTTTTCCAGAAGTGATTAAGAGGCAAACAAAGTGTGAACACCATGTCTTAAAGTCTATTTAGAGAAAAACGTTAGAAACTGAAACTTCTGTCTGTAGTAAACCCTCGAAGAGGTTCCACAAGGAAAGAACAACTCACCTCCGCAAGGCTCCAGAGCTCCATGTCCAGCATTTCTAATGATTGGCCACACTGGAGCTGCGGTCTCTTTGCTCCTATTTATTTACCCTGGGTATGCGGGCCCGCCTCCTCTCACCCCCTCTCATGTGAGGTAAAAGTTTCCTCAGCCCACGAGGTCCAAGTCAAATGCTATCTCTTTTGCAATGTTTCCCTTGCCAAATGTTGATGTTTCTGACCCAGATTCTCTTTGTGTTTTGCTGGTCCAGCTCTGCCTCCGTGTACCACACAAACTGGGTAGGAGGCCTGGCCCCAAGTCAGCTCGTCCATTCTTGAAAGTGACTCCTTTATTTATTTCTGTGCCTTAACACTTCATGTAACACTTGGCGTCTGATAATTGGCAATCGGGGTTTAATAGGTTGGCTAATTGACATTAGTCCTTTGATACTGAAATTTATTATCTCTCAGGGCCCTTGCTGCTCTTGCAGAGGACCTGGGCTTGATTCCCAGCACCTGCATAGTGGTCCGGAACCGTAATTCCAGCTCCAGGAGATCTGATGCCCTCTTCTGGCCTCCATGGGCACATGCAGGTGGTGCACACGGAAATAAATAAAAATAAACAACAACAAAATGAAATACATTCCTCCATTTCCTCACAAGTCTACCAAGGATAGTTGGTTACTGTTAAAAATCAAGCTGGCCGCTGGACTACCCGTGTACCACCACAGCCTGTAACGAAGTGCGTTTACTCTGTCGTTCGTTCCAACTCCGCTGCCGCACCTTCTGAAGAACTCAGGCAGAGGTGCTTTCGTGCTGTTTCTGGAGTGTGGATTTACCGACACTTCAAAGTGTTGGCTCTTACTCTGTTCCCTCTCTCACATGCACCGCAACACCCCCAAAAGCCCCATATTCCCACTGCCGTCAGTCTGGGCGGGGTAAGTGATCACTAACAGATCAACAGTGCGCCTCACATTCGCCAAGCATCTCTCCCTTCACAAAGTGCTTCCCCTCAGTCCTCAGGATCGTCCTCTGTGTCTTAGGATTGAGAGAACAAGTGGAGACAGACGAGTTCCTATGGCTGCAGTGGAAGCCGGAGGCTGGAACCCAGCTCCGCGGCTCCGCGTTCTCGCTGGGTTAAAATAATCTTAATCTCAGCACTCGGGGGGCAGAGGCAGGAGGATCTCCGAGTTCAAGGCCGGCCTGGTCTACAGAGTGAGATCCAGGACAGCCAGGGCTCCACAGAGAAACCCTGTCTTGAAAAACAAAACAAAACAAAAAGGAGGTGGGGGATAAATTACCTCGATCGCTACCAAGAACAAAACCGGAAAGGCACGGTGCCCCTGCCTGCTTTGGTTGGTATCTCCCACCCCGCCACCCCCGCGCAGCTGCTGGAGGAGTAGTTTCCCGTCACGGCCGAACCCCTCGGCTGCTGGCAAGCACTGCCAGATGATCTGCTTCTGCATTTTTATTTATTTTTGTTTTAAAGGAGGCACAGCGGTTCAGCCCTGACCTCATCACTATTTGATTTAATAGAACCTGTCCCCAAATGTAATGAAACCCCAAGTCGAAACCTCTCCTTTGAAATTCTTCCTGCAGAACTGACTCCCCCTTTCTGTCACGCAAAGGCGCTCTCTATGACGTTGTCGTTTCCTGTGACATTTTCGTATTTAGACCCGAGTGGTAGAGCTCAGAGGGCGCAGGGACACTATTGGGTTCACCTCTCTCCTTCTCTTGTGCTTTTTCCATTGGTTTAGGTATGGTTAGAACTCAGAGGGTAGCTCACACACATCTCCTTTATCCACATTTCATACCTCAGCGAGAACTAGTTGCTCAGATGGGTCCTTACAGAGATCAGAGCTCCGAGGAATGGGACCCAGGACAGGTAAGAGTTTAGGGGCTAAGGGAAGGGCTGCAGCGGGGGCATGATGCCCGTGGGGCGGTCCGGGAGGGCACTGGTGTGCCTTGGAGAGGAGTGGCCCTGGTAACTGATGAAGTCACCATGCCTTCAGCTTTGCTCTGAGTGTCAGTCAGTCCTGGATGCTGCAGGAGGCAGTGGCCGTGACCAGTGACCTCTTACTTTCAAGGGTTGGCAACGTGCACAGCGGCCTCTCAGGCTTCTGCCTCCCGTTGGGGAGTGATGACTTTCTGAGATGATTGGTTCTCCTCCTAAGTGGAGTGGAAAATTCAAAATGTGGAGATCTCAGAACTATAATCTGCTCGCTGGTGAAGATGGAAAGGAACCATTCTCCCACGACCAAGTGTAACGGGGAAATCCCTTTTCCGTTTCTCCACTTTGCAGACAGCTGCAGCGGGACTTTCCCAGGGCCCTGATTTTCAGCACCGATGATTTTTTCTTCAGGGAAGATGGTGCCTATGAGTTCAACCCGGACTTCTTGGAGGAAGCACATGAGTGGAACCAGAAGAGAGGTGACAAATTCCCCTCCAAACTCCCAGGAGCCCCTTGTTGTGCATGTAGATCGTAGCAGCTGCTTCTTTTGTTTGTTTTTTTGTTTTTTGAGACAGGGTTTCTCTGTGTAGTTTTGGTGCCTGTCCTGGATCTTGCTCTGTAGACCAAGCTGGCCTCGAACTCACAGAGATCCGCCTGGCTCTGCCTGCCGAGTGCTGGGACTAAAGGTGTGCGCCACCACCGCCCGCTGTCTTGTAGCAGCTTCAAAATGAGTACATTTCATGGAAGGGGCTTTAAGCAAAGCTCTGCCTTTCCCACCCAAGCAGGATGGAGGGGCTTGACTCTGTAGTAGATTCCAGCAGAAGGAAACCCCTGATGGTTCCGCACTAGGGGGCGTTTAACTGTGCGGGGAAGGCCTCCCGCAGAGGAGGTGACCCAGTGTGGATGATGCTCGCTCTGGTGACAGGCTGCATGGTGCTCACTCTTGTGTTGCATTGTGTTACAGCGAGAAAAGCAATGCAGAATGGCATATCCCCCATTATTATTGATAACACCAACCTGCACGCCTGGGAAATGAAGCCCTATGCCGTCATGGTAGGAAGAAGTATCATTCTGAATTCTCAGTTTGGGGCGTTCTGTGAGAAAGTGGAAACCTGTGTTCTTTCCTCTTTTTCTGGTCCTCCATGATTTCACATTCACTAGGGGTAGATCTCACAGGGAGCAGGTAAAGCTGTTTTAGGGTCTCTCTGCTGTTGGTTTGCTGAGGGGCTACCGTACCTCAGAGGGTCGTCCATAAATGGCCTGAGTTCTTGTTCTTGGTAGATCTCTCTCTCTCTCTCTCTCTCTCTCTCTCTCTCTCTCTCTCTCTCTCTCTCTGCCCCCCTCTCTCTCCTGTCCTCTCCTCTCCTCTCCTCTCCTGTCCTCTCCTTCCCTCCTCCTTTCTGTTTTTTTTTTTTTTTTTTTTTTTTTTTTGAGACAGGATCTCTCTACATAGCCCCGGCTATCCTAGATCTCACTAGGTATACTGGGCTGGCCTCAAAGTCATGGAGATCTCCTTACTAGATTCTCCATTTTGGCTATTTTCTGTTCAGGGGAGCACCCACTGATACTTGCAGGGAGTTACAGACTAGAGAACGGACCAGCAGGGCCATGGGTCCCAGTGAGCCAGGTCTACCTGTGGTAGGCTGGGGATTTCAGTACTCTGTTGCTGCGAGTTCCAGGACAACAGAACTTCTAAGTCTATGAACAGATTGCCAGCGTGACCCTTTAAGGCGATAGAATACAAATAGCATCACACACCTCCGCTCCAGTCTGATCTGTCCAGACACGTCTGTATCTTATGCTATTGAGTTTTTATTTCCAAACCGAGCAGAGTAGGAGGCACACAGCTTCTTGAGTTGTTATAGGTGGTCCCCAGCGTGCTGGGAAGTCTCTTCCACGGGGCTCAAGGCGGCTTAGCATTAGGATTCTTCCACATTTAGGCAAAACAGCAGGCAAACAGCTGTGCTTCTGTCTACTGACGCTTTCCTGTCAGTTCTCCTCAGGCCCAGGGTGAAGAACTTAGGTGCATCTAAACCGTGTATTTCAGTTCACATTCAAGGCCCCAGGGGACGAGCAGGGCCATGAAGAGCCGATGCATGCAGGCACAGCCCAAAGCAGCTAAGGAGCGTCCGGCAGTGGCTTCTGGAAGTCATTGCACTTCTCAGTTTGGACATTAGCCACCCAGCGCTGTCAGTGGGACCCAGTCACTAGTTGTTCTTAAGACACGGTGGTTGAATCCTTTCCTGAATGGAACCGTCTATCCAAAAGATGGAGAGGGAACTTACATTTTTCAATGTATTCATCAGTTGATAAATAATAATCTTACACACTCACGGAGTGTAGTGGGCTGCTTTGGTGGATGTATTCATGACTGACTCGGGGAACTTAAGTTATCTGTCACCACAAACACCATTTTTATGTGTGATGAGAACACTCAGAATTCTCTGCTGGCTGTCTGGATTTGCATACTGTTGACTGTAAGCCCCTCTGGCGAACTAACGCATGCTGCCCCGTTATGAGGGAGCCCCTCAGCTTAGCTCATTTAGTTCCATTTTATAACACGTTGCACACTAGTGGTGACAGAAGACTGTCGGAACGAGGCGGTCAGCTCATGAGTGCAAAGAACGTTTCGAGGTTTACACGACAGCCTTACCAACTTTGTAAACTCACAGACACGGGGCCCAGGGCATTGGGACAAGCCCTGCAGATCTGCAGGGAGAGCTGCGTTTGCAGGAAACACTATATAAATATGTGGAGATCACTTTGATTTCATAAGCTATGTGGCACTCTCAGGTACAAACCAAGGCGGGAGGAAGGAAATCCATGATAACCACAGAAGTCACCTTAGGAATTCTCCAGGTCCCCTGTTCACACCTGTGTTTGGGACATTTCCTCATGAGTTCAGTGGTCTGTCCTAAGATGTTCAGACTCATACTGGATAGAGCTGATAAGCTTTATCAGTGGGACATATAACACAACGTGAGGGGCTCGCTGTGGGCACAAAATGCAGCAGATAGACTCAGGGCCTGGACGACTTATAAAACAGGGGGGAGGCATTTGGACGAGGCTGTGGTGAATGCTGAGTGGAGCGTGAACATTCCCAAGCATACATGCCATGTCTTCAATGTTTTATGTACTTTTGAAAAATCAGGCACTTGAGAATAACTATGAAGTTATATTCCGAGAACCCGACACTCGCTGGAAATTCAACGTTCAAGAGTTAGCAAGGTATCGCTTTGTTTTCCTAGTTCCTCGTCCTGTATCCTGCCACTTTCAGGGATTTCAGACCGAACAAAAGCATCTTTTCAGGCTGGAAACGGACTGTAGGTTTCAGGCCAGAAATGGTAATTCTTCGAAACTGATAAGTTTGGAACTATTAACGTGAAGACTTCAGTTTTGAGTCTGATGTCTCATATAATGCTAAATGCTAATCCTTGGCTTGAACTTGGTCCTTTAGAAGGACACACTTAACTTTGTGCATTAGTGAGCACTTAAAGCACTTCCTCTGCATGTGATGCACAGATCAGCAGTGCTTCTGCGGCACACTAAAGCAAGAGCTTTGAATGTTAAGCAGAGCGTGGCTCGTTCAGGCTACAAGTGCTGCTTTGATTGACACAGCAACACATGTCCAAATAATACTAACTCGGTTTATAATGCATGGCTTCTGATAGCCACACTCAGTGTCATCTGATGCCAGTGACCCGGTAGAAGCAGAGTCTCTCCAAAGTGAGTCTGTGGTCACCCCCTTGATTGCCTGGTTGTTAAATATGACATGGGTCGTGAACTCCGTTCTGTAATTGAAATCTTGGCAATTGAACATCTAACCATGTCCCTGGCTGGTATTTGTGCCCTCTAGAACTTACGATTGGTTTAGTAAGCATCATTTAATGGTATCGGAGACCAGCTGATCCAAACCGGTAATAGATGTATGCATGTCATCAACAGGCACATCACTAAATCCATGAGCAGTTATATCTTACGGTGTTTGGTCACTGTCAATATCACCAGAAACAACGCCTTTCTGAAGCTAGGCCCGGGCTTGTCTCGGGGTGTACAGGGAGGGCGGCCTGATAGCCATAGAGCTGGGGGCCAGGTACCTCAACAACAGGACGCATGCTTTTCCCAGGTGTCCCGAGGCAGAGCAGCCGCCATGCAGTGCAGGATTTGCAGTGTAAGTTGCTTGTTGTGATGGCTTTCCTTAACTAAGCATTTGTGGGGTTTTTCTTCTATGTAGAAGAAACATCCATGGAGTCCCAAGAGAAAAAATACACCGAATGAAAGAACGGTATGAACACGATGTTACCTTTCACAGTGTCCTTCACGCAGAAAAGCCAAGCAGAGCCAACAGGAACCAGGACAGGAACAGCACACCTTCCAGCGGCCCCGGGTACTGGAGCACCTGTACAGAGCTCCCCAGCCGGAGGGCTCACAGCGGCTTCTCCAACGAGAGCTTCAGAAGGGGCGGCTGTCACCACGGGTATTAGCGGTCTGTGCACAGTCCCTGCAGAATTTTCCTAAAGAAGTTTCTACTTCCATTTTTGGTATTTATTCTTTGTCCAGTTTTAGCCAGAGCTCTAATTCCAGTGTAAATAGCCAAGCCCAGAAGTTTCTGAACAGAGGTCATATATTCATTATCTCCAACAAGCAATGTCAGAGTGCGCCTGTATGGCCTGATGCTGAGATTCTGTGGCGGGCTCAAGGGTCTTTCTCTAGGGAAGGAGTTGATTTGAAACTGAAATCCAAGATCATCAATTAGCTGCAGAGTCATAAACAAGGTGTTACTAGTACATTTCTATGGGCTACAGTACCACTGTCTTTGCCAGATCCATCTTCTCCATAGAGCTGGAGGGAAGGAGGGAGGGAGGGAGGCAGGCGGAGGCAGGAAGCAGCTTACCGCCATTACTGCGGTGATAGTCTGCGTCCAGAAACCAGAGACATCACTCTAACGGCTTTTACACCTAATGCACAGAAGGGAATGTTGTCCTTCAGAGTAACATTAGGGGACCTCCTCCCTTATTTTAATGACGTGTCACTGTTAAACATGCCTGTGAATTCTTAGGAACAAAGGCAACTAAGAAGAACCCGTAGTCAGACCCTGCCTGCGCTCAGCAGCAGTGGCCGGCCGCAGGACAGACCCCTCCCTCCGGCTCTCGGTCGAATGTTAGTGTAAATAAACCTGCTTTCGCAAATCTGATCGTCAACTGATTTCTAAAATGATGCCTATGATGTGTGATTGGTTAGCAGCTCCGATGTTTAGGAGTGCAAAGCAATGAGGCAGCCAGGGTGTGGGTCATACAAGGAAATGCGAAAGTCACACTCACTGAGTGAGACTTTCAGGCTCTTTCATGTGGTGTTGAGACATCGAGGTGTGGAATGCCGCCCCTCCGATCAGTTATGAATTTGAGTCCAAATTAAATCCCAGCAGGCTGGAATCAGATTCATTTGGTCTGAGACCATGACAAGACCATGTGGGATGTGTGCTCTATTTATTTTTTGGCCAACAGCTTCTTTTTAATGTTTTGTGAAATATTATTTTAAGTGTCTTATATAATGGTGCTTTTATGGTTATTAAAATTGCATATGGTATTGCATTTATATTGGGTTTGCCATTGAATTTATTTTTGGCTTAACAAAAAACATTTACCAAAACCCAAGGACTTCAACCATAAAATAACCTTTGCATATATCATAAGCTTATTCATGAATCATCGTTAATAACTAGGGTTATTCAGAAGGGGTGGCTGTCACCATGGATATTAGTGGTCTGTGCACAGCCCCTGCAGAATTTTCCTAAAGAAGTTTCTACTTCCATTTTTGGTGTTTATTCTTTGTCCAGTTTTAGCCAGAGCTCTAATTCCAGTGTAAATAGCCAAGCCCAAAAGTTTCTAGGTGGAATGAAGTCTGCACATTAAAAGGCCGACTTGCCGTTCCATTATCAACTGTTGAAAACCACTCAACTTCTTCATGATAATAAGCAGCACACTTCCTTAGCATTTTCAAAACTAGTGTCTTAGCTATAACAGGATGCCCAGCTGATGAACACGATAGTACCTGGGACGAATCTGCCATTCTAACTTTGCTGAATTCTAGTTTAGCACAGCACACAGCAGTCCTGTACCAATCCACTCGGTTCCTACCTGCCAGGCCCAGGTAACTGTGGGGGTCGTAGCCTGTGTGCTACCTGCAGAACGACTTTGGAATGGATGGCTTCATGCATTAGGTTGGCAGAGGGGACAAGTGTTGGAGAGCCCAAATGGAATCTCCTGCTTTTGGTTCCACAGGCGCACCCAAAGGGCCAGAGTCACATTCCCTGGCGTGGCTGGCTAGCTTCAGAGCAGGCAGGTTAGCTGTCTGAGCCGAGGCCGATGACCACAGCAAAAGGCTTCAGGCTGTGGACCCCGAGTTTTCTCAGGACTCTCAGTCTCCGCCCAGCTGTGTCTCCGCCCCCTCTGACACGGCGGCGATACCCAGATACTTGGTGTGGAAGCATACACCAACTGACTAAGTCCCACCAAGCTTATCTCAGAACACAGCTGGTCAGACACCACTGAGCTGGCCCTGCAGAAGCAATCCGGTCTTTTCATTTCCTACGGCTTCTGACTTCTGGGCCCTCTGAACTGCTGTCACTGACTTGCATCATTTGTCAAGCTAGTGGAGTGCCCTGTAACTCAAAGGTTCTCCGTAAGACAACACCGAGTGCTTGGCCGTTATCCCTGGTCACGCAGTGGACCCTGCTGGCTTTACTCGGTGTCACTTTAAGAAGGAAACATGCACACATGCTGAAGCTTCATGCTTTCTTCATGCAGCGTGGATTTTTGTGGTCTACATAAAAGTGTCTGTCTAGGTGGCCCGAGAAAGGATAAAGAGGGTAACAGCATTTTTGATAGGATTCACAAGAAAAAAGGTTAACTTTCAGCCAGGCGGTGGTGGCAGAGCACACCTTTAGTCCCAGCACTCAGGAGGCAGAGGCAGGCGGATCTCTGAGTTCAAGGCCAGCCTGGTCTATAGAGCTTGTTCCAGGACAGCCAGGACTACAGTGTCTAAGTGTTTACTATTCCTGTGAGGAGACACCATGACCAACCCTGTCTCAAACGAACACATGAACAAAAAGGTTAAATTTTATAAATAACATAATCCTGTTCACATAAGACTCGTTTACTCTGCTCTAGGTTGGGTCTACAGAACCATGATTAGGACAGGAAGACCATATTATTTTATGAACAAAACTTAAATCACTAATAGAGTAGACAGAACACTTTAAGGCAGAAACTCGGTGAGAGCATCTGCCTGTAGACAGAGTTGTGGTCAGTGCTGTGGTCGGGAAGGCACTACACAGCAGGCCGCCTTGATCTTGCCGTGTAGTGAAGGATGACCTGGAACTCCCAATAGTCTCTCTACTCCGTGCTGGGATGACAGGTGTGCATCATTCGGCCTGACTGGATTTCCAGCTGGATAATTTAATTTGAGAGATTATAGTAAGGAGTGACTTTGAAGGTTCCTATAGCCAACAAGGATGAAAAATCTGCCAGAAGTAAACACTACCGTCATGTCTGTTTATCCCGACAGAATGGACTCTAGCAGAACTAACCACATGTGAAAGGACACTATTTCATAGGAGTTACCCACACACACACAAAAAAAAAACCCTTAAAAACAGAAACCAACTACAACAAATTAACTGGTAAAGTGATGGTACTTAGTGAAACAAGTGAAAAGCAAAGGTGTGTTTATTTTGCATGTAAAATAATGCTTGTAGTGTTCAAATCTAATCATAAAGATTTAAAGCCTTTTGAATTAGTTAACATCTGGCCAGCTTTAGACAACTGAATAGTTACACAGGTAGAGAAGCAGGCAGAACATCTGTAAACAAACACTTCTGGAATGTGCTGCTGTTATTTGTGTCTTGCCACACAAACGTGTAGTTTGGAACTGTTCACACTTCACAGACTGGGAGGCTAAGACTCAACAGCTAGTTTTCCATCACGGTCACGGCAGTCTCTGCAATCCCCGAGACAGACTCCTTCCTGGACCTGGGTCCTGCATGCTGGCCTGGCCTCTGTGCTGGCTGGGGGCTCTCTTGTCCTTGGGGCACAGAAGTCCTTGCAGAGTCTCCAGGAAATACCTGTTGACTTCCTTCTGGTGAGCCAGGTACAAGGGCTTGGGTATTGAGCAAGGCAAGCTCTTCATCAGCCACCGAATCATGTTCCAGAAGAGAAGCGCCACTGGCCTTCTGAAATGGCGCCTTCCTCTGAGGGACACGGGGCTCTCTTTCCTCCCTAGGTGTGGCACATTTGGTACCACGACTCCGTGGTGGCTGAAAAGCCTTCTGTGCAGCTGGAGAGACAAAGGTACAGATGGGACTGACCGGGGGAGGTAAGGGCAGCCGACCCAGGAAATCCAAGGCTCTTCTCTTCCTGCAGGTTTTTGGGTCCTCACTCTCTCTGTCCCCGTCACAAGACTTTGATGCCATCTGGGCCAAGGGAGCCAGGGGTGCAGACTTCTCTTTTGGTGTGCAATGTGATAGAGGACTTGGACAGCTTTGCTCACTGTTAGGTGAAAACCTCTACAAAACATAAAAAAGGAGCCTATCAGAATATGTACTTGTATGTAAACAAAACAAAACTTAACCTTTCATTAAAAAACACAGAGGACACATTCTTTCTTATCCAATTGCTGAAGGATAGATGATATAAAAAACATTCATGCTGTTATTCCCATCCCACAGGAAATAATTTCGCACAAGAGCATCTAAAAATGACTAGAAAAGGAAAAAGAAGAGATCCTAATATGAGATTTTAAAAAAAACAACAAAAAACATGGCATCGTTTACGCTTTAACTTTCCGAAAGCCTTCCAAAGCTGAAAACGGAGGGCTATCAGAATCACTGAGAACACACCCTGCCCAATTACTACTACTTGCTCTTCTTCTGAACATTGATTTATTCTGCGTGTGTACATGTTGTGCACGTGTGTGTGTGTGCACATGAGCATTCACATGCTCCAGCACACCTGTGGAGGTCAGGGGAACCTGTGGGAGTTGGTTCTCCACTCCACCAGGTGGGTCACAGACAGCAATCATCAGGCTGAGCCACAAGCACCTTTACCTGCCGAGGCAGAGGCCTGCCTGGAGTTTTAGCCCTCTCTCTCTGTGTCTGTCTGTCTGTCTGTCTCTCTCCCTCTCCCTCTCCGTCTCTCTCTCCTCTCTCCCCCCCTCTCTCCCCCCTCTAGTCCCCAGTCACTGACAAGCCTTTAGCATCTTCCTTGGCCAGTCTGACTAACAACAGCTCTCGTGTGCGCAGTGAGGACTGCTTACTGAGGGAGGGAGCTGGGCCGTGCCACCTGTCCAGCCAGCCCTGGCAACCAGACACCTACCATGATTTAATGAGCCAGCTGAGCTGGAACCACTGCAGCAGCCTCAAATGGTATGTTCGGGCAGCTCTTCTAGCAACAGGAACAGGCAAAAGGCTTTTCAACCACCCGAACGTGGACTGCCAACAATGTAGTTTGCTCCCAGAGCTTTACATTCACACTTCAACAAATAAGTTAGTTTCCACATACAGCAGCTACAGCGAGCTAGCCACAGTTAAATGCAGTTTAGTTACACCTCGTGCTCACCAGAACACCTGTTACTTCCCAGCATGACTTCTCAGACTACAACTTACTGCGAACTGGCCTCCTGTAGCAAGGAGCTCCGGAGGAGGGCAGGTGGAGGCCGCCTGAGTGGAGGCTTTAGTCGGGGTGGACCACTGGGGACTGTCTCCATGAAGCAGATGTGAAAGCTTCTTTTCTGCCTCCTTGTAAAATGTGTCGATATTCTAAGAGAATAATTGGAAAAGCTGTGTCCTGAGTTGCTAATTCACACATTGATGTTCTCGGAAAGTATTTTCTTTCAGAAATAAAACATTCAGAACAAAAGAATGAGTCACATTTGTTTGTTTGTTGTTTAGCTAGGGTCTGGTGCTCACTCTGTAGAGGAGGCTGGTACTCACGTCCTGGAATCGCAGGCGTGGGGAGACATTGAAAATTCCATAGCAACTGTCAAGTGCTCACATCAGTGAGGGCTGAGGGGGGAGGGTGGGAGTGAGCACCTGTGCTCATGTGTGGAAACCCTGGGCTGAAGGCGCTCTCCAGGCACCTGTGTTCCTGCTTCCTACTCTCTAATCTCACCTCGATAGCCTGCTTCATTCTGTTGACTCTGTCCTGAAAGTAGGCCTCCTTTGGACTGGCCGAGAGTATGGAGAAGCCCCCCGCAAATAGAGCCGGCATTCCTGATCTGGACTCTGGGCGCCACTGGAGGTTGCTCGCAGCGATCAGCACACGTGGCTGTATATCTTCACTAGGGTCTGCCCCAAACTTGACCACTACTAGATTAAGGCATTCATCTGACAGGTAGACCACAGGAGCAAGACCTAGAACGACAAGAAAGTCAACGTTCTCTTTACAGTTGCTAGACAATGATCTTGTTTGTCCTCGTAGATAAAAATCCCTGCGTTTACAGAAAACACAGCATTTCCAGAATGACCCGTTGCTGAACGTGTTAAAAGTTCAGTGGCCAACAGTCCGAGGCCACGGGGCAGCAGATACACCGATACACTGCTGCTGAGAGTGGATCTGATGCATCCTTCTGGGGGAAAATGTGGCACTGCCTAGCAAGATGCCTGCGTGCATCTTACTTCCCACCAGCACTCTTATTTCTACAGTCCACTCTGAAGACAGATGCCGCCCAATAACAGTAAAATACATGGGCGCCAGGGTCATGCTGACGGCTGCAGCCAGTCACTCAGGTAGGACTGTCCACAATTATAAAACGCTGGAAGCAAGCCCTGTCAGCTCCCACACCGGAGTGGCTGGGTTGCACCCACACAACGGTTTTCCAGGCAGCTGTGAGAAGAAGGAAGAGAATCCCAGGACAGTGCTAACTGGGAAAGCACACCAGAGAGACTCCAGCGTCACCTGCAGAACAGGAAGGAGACAGAGAAAACACACACTTTCTTTTTTTTTTTGAGCCAAGAAATGAGGAAGGCTGAACAAGAAACCAAACAGGTGAGGCCTGGAGGGGCAAAGGAGGACCAGACTCAGGGTAGTTGGCCAGGAGGGAAACATGCTTCTCCCGAGTGCAGCTTTCTGTGTGGCTCTGACTCTTAGCTTTACGATCGCTTCCCACTTGGAACTAGAGTTAATACAGGACTGCGGCAGGGAACACAGATGAACCGGCAGCAACATGTGTTGCCAAAAAGCAAAGATGTGCTCAGAACGTGGAGGCGGCTTGTGGAGGGCTATGGTTGGGATGCACGAGGCCAGTCTCTCCTCCCCTGGACCTGGGCAGGCACAGGGATGCACTAGGCCAGTCTCTCCTCCCCTGGACCTGGGCAGGCACAGGGATGAACCTAGGCCAGTCTCTCCTCCCCTGGACCTGGACAGGCACAGGGATGCACTAGGCCAGTCTCTCCTCCCCTGGACCTGGGCAGGGACAGGGATGCACCTAGGTCAGTCTCTCCTCCCCTGGACCTGGACAGGCACAGGGATGCACTAGGCCAGTCTCTCCTCCCCTGGACCTGGGCAGGCACAGGGATGCACGAGGCCAGTCTCTCCCCTACTTTCTTGGGTATTTCTTTCCTGCCTTTTTGAATCTATGCAGATGTCTACTTCTCCATCAGCTCCTGCATTTGTGGTCCTAAGTCCTTTCGCCTGTCCCTTGCTGGCTAAGGCTTGTCTCGTCACAGAGTCTGGACAGCAGGTGTCACGTGCTGACTGCCCAGTGTCAATCTTTACTTTCTTAGCTTCTTCAGCACAGTGTGCTTTCATCTGAAAACTAGTCTCCTGATCATGATTCTAACAACTGCTTTTCTTTTCCTTCTCTTTGAATAAGACACGCATAAAGGAACCACACCCACCATCTCTATTGCTCTGCTTCCTGTTCTACTCAGTCAGCCAGTCCCTCTCTTCAAGGAAAGGGCTCTTCCACGATGCCAAACCCAACTACCAAGGCTTGCTCCTCACCTCACACCAGTGCTTCACACAGGCTTCACCACACACAGAACACTGCTTCTTTTCTATCTGCCCCATCCCTGAATATCCAAGTGTCAAACTGAGTCCTCTGTCTCTTCTTAGTCCCCTCAGAGCGACCTCATTCAGTCTCCTGGCTTTGCATCTCACTGGTGTACCGATGGTTGTGACCTCATTCAGTCTCCTGGCTTTGCATCTCACCAGTACCGATGGTTGTGATCTCATTCAGTCTCCTGGCTTTGCATCTCACTGGTGTACCGATGGTTGTGATCTCATTCAGTCTCCTGGCTTTGCATCTCACCAGTACCGATGGTTGTGACCTTATTCAGTCTCCTGGCTTTGCATCTCACCGGTACCGATGGCACTAAAAGTGTATCTTCAGCTCTGACCACTGCCCCAAGCAGATGTCTGTAAACACAGCTGTCCATCTACCACATCTCCTCAGAAGTCTCATATGGCTGAGATTCCACTTGCAAACCATGTTCCCCATGGGTTGTTTTCAAGTTCTTGCTCTTCAGCGAGTGGCAATTCCAGTCTTCCATAGCCTGGACACCGCACACCTTCCTTCACCTTCAGAGTGTAACCAGGGTCTAGTGCTCGCCACGCCCGTGGTTTTTGTCTGGTTCCTCACCCTCCCCTGCCTAGATTCTCACCATGGCTTCCTCCTGGAGTCTCTGTTTGTACTCATGCCCTCTATATCCAATTTCCAATGTAATCGTTCAGGTAATATGTGAAAAGGTCAAAGCCTGTCCTTCCTCTACTTGAAACCTTCCCATGACCTCCCATCAGCCTTTAAGTAGAAGTTAAAATACATACAAGGGAGCCAGCAAGACGGCTCAACAGGTAACGGCAATTGCTGTGCAAGCCTGACATCTGAGTCCAGCATCAAGGAGGACAGAAAGAACCATCTCCATAAAGTTGTCTCGTCCTCTGACCTCTGCGTGCGTGCGTGCGTGTGTGTGTGTGTGTGTGTGTGTGTGTGTGTGTGTGTGTCCGTGTGTGTCCGACACACCCTGGCTCTTCCCTGCCTCTCAGCACCTGGCCCAGCCTTCCTGGGAAGCTGTCCCGGGTCACATGCTTCCCTCTCAGCTTCTTCGGGTCCAACACAAGTGTCAATGAGGTCTCTTCTGAAGGCTCTTCTTCTGCCCTCACCCCTTCCTTCCCTCGGGGACTCACATCGTTTTCTTTGTCCAGAGTCTCCCCCGCCCACCAGAGCACTCCTGGGAAGGGGTCCTTAGCTGCTGCGCACCTGGCATGTAACGATCACTCAAGAAATACTGACGGAATGCAAATAAGCCGTCCACCCTCTATCACAGTGAAAGTGTGCAGACAAAGCATGACCCGATGACAGGGATGGACATGGCAATGTGGCTTAACAGTCAGAGAAAAGTCCACATCAATAAGCACAGCAGGGAAGGAGGGAAGAAAAGGGGAAGGGAGGGTCAGCAAGCACAGAGACACACAGAACATAGCCCATAAGGAACCCCCCCACACACCCCCAAAACAAGGAAATTCCTACAGTTGTCACAAGTGACTCTGCTCTGGAGCTTCAGGCCAGTCACTACAAAGCCTCTGGACTGGAGACAAGCAGATCCGTAAGATGGAAAGGGGCCGGCAGGACAATGAAGCGGACAGCACAATGGGCCAGATCCACGCCCAAGAAACGACCAAGATGCACACAGTGTACGCAGAAAGAAGGTGAAGGACACAGAGGCCGCAGCGGTCATAATGGATTGACAGGAAATACAATGAAAAGAGCCAAATGAAGCAGAAATATGTCCTGTCACACAGGACAACTGGCACTCCTGGGCGGGCGGGCTGGCGGGCTCCCAAGGAGGGGACAGGCGGAAGGAGAACTCTCAGAAGCTGTGTCGGGGCTGAGAAATGCTTAGCTGAGGGCGCTTTCTCTTTCGGGGCCTTCAAAACAAAACACCAATCCAACAGAAAGGCTAGTGAGCTGCCAGAGAAGGGCGGGATGGGAAACTGAGGAAAGAGCCTGTCCCACAGCATGCACTGCTTTGTTGCTGTTGTTGTTTGTGGGTTTTTTTGTTTTTTCGAGACAGGGTTTCTCTGTGTAGCTTTGAAGCCTGTCCTGGAATTAGCTCTGTAGCCCAGGCTGGCCTCTGCCTCCCGAGGGCTGGGACTAAAGGCGTGCGGCCCCACCGCCGGCATGCACTGCTTTAAGAGTGGGAAACAGTGCCCTGTTCCTACAGCGTCCATCCCAGAGGGGACGGGTGTGTGGGGACGCTGTTAGGTGCTGAGCAGTCCAGGAGGAACCGAAGTCAGACAGAGCCCTTCTCTGGCAGAGGTTTGGGAGACTTGGCCACTGCTCCTGTTAGGAGGGTCTCTCACAGGCTACACTTGACCAGCCACACGAAGGCACCAGAAGCCACCGTGGCTGTCATGGAACAGTGAGTGCAGCAGCCTCAGAGACTGCAACCAGGCCATGTCACATGGCTGGACTGCAGCGGCAGAGCTAGGAGCTGAGGGTCTGGATACAACAACGATGAAGAAGTGGAAGGCTGTGCAGCCTCCACAGAGATGGCGGCTGGACTCTGACATGTGCGCAGCACTTCTGCATGAAAGGAAACAAAAAAACAAAACAAAACAAAACAAAAAACCCAGAAAAGCAAAGAGGCCAACGGCCAACAGGATGGTTCTGAGGGTAAAGGAACTCTGCCATCAAGCCTGCTGACCTGAGTTTGATCTCTAGGCCCCCTGGAGGAAGAGAGCAGACTCCTATAGGTTGTTCTCTGACCCCCACATTCTGCTGGCACACCCACACATACAGAGAAACACACATAAGCGACCCTACACAGCGTATCAGCGTAGCCCCACTAGTTATTAAAGCTTGACAGGCAATGGTCTTCGAGAGAATCAACAAAAGATTACGTTAAACACACTGTACATTACCTGTTGTTTTTACAACAGAGACCACAACTCCTACAAGGTCCACTTCAGAACAAGGAGGCCGAAAGGGCGGCTCTAACAGTCTGCTGAAGTGAAGGGGCTCCCTGGGCTGGTACACCTGGGCTAGGGTTTCACTGGCAGCCTGCGGGAAACAGAACACAGTCAGCATGCGGAGACTCTGGGAAATGCTATGCATTTCTCAAGACGGAAGTGTGTAAGGAGAGGTGCAGACCGGTAGGTGCTGATACTGAGTTCTTCTCGTAGCTGTTAACTGGACGCCAAGTCGGTCCAGTTTACTCCTAGATTTCGATACTGCGAGATGGTAGATCCTGTATCTCTTTCCTTCTGTTAACAGGGACTGTAGGTCTGAAGACGGACGCCAGATACTCAACAGAGCTGTTCAGAGAGAGGACATGACAGGCACACTGGTGAAGACTCAAGGGTTCTCCTGCTCCGTGGGTGCTCACAGCCCATTTTATTCACTTGATATACATGAATTTATATATATATTTTGGCTTTTCGAGACAGGGTTTCTCTGTGTAGCTTTGCGCCTCTCCTGGAACTCACTTGGTAGCCCAGGCTGCCCTCGAACTCACAGAGATCCGCCTGGCTCTGCCTCCCGAGTGCTGGGATTAAAGGTGATGAATTTATATTTTACTTGTCATTTGTAAGCTTTTTTTTTTTTTTTTGGTTTTTCAAGACATGGTTTTTCTGTGTAGCTTTGGAGGCTGTCCTGGATCTCGCTCTGGCCTCGAACTCACAGTGATCCACCTGCCTCTGCCTCCTGAGTGCTGGGATTAAAGGTGTGTGCCACCACCCAGCATAAGCTCACTTTTTAGCTTAACAAAATTGATCAAACAAAACAAAACATGAACTTTGCACACTCACACGATGTTTCCTCTCCCTTGTAGCTTGTCACACGCAGCTTCCACACAGGTGTAACATCCCTTGACAGGCCCTCCTCCTGCTCAGCAGCCTCCAAGGCCTTCCGGAACTCGGACTGGATCTGGGCTTGTTTCTTATCGTTCAACATTTGTCTGTGGTTGTTCAAGGCTTTCAGCTGCTCTTCACTGAAACAACCCTGTGACCAGTGAAAACATCAGAGGGCAGCCACAATGACAATCCTGCCTACCCCAACGGGCTGCCTAATATGAGAAGAAATGCACCAGACCCGACCCAGCTGAGGGTGTGTGCCCACCATTCATTTGATCACACCAGGCTCTTCGGGACCTCACACTGCCTGTGCCCTTGTGACGGACCCCGAACACTTAGTGTTCTTTAACCACAACCGCACGCCTACACTTCAAATGGCTGACATGAACGGACACTGACAGAACCACGGATGTTTCCTGGTAAAGGTCCTAATTCACTTGATCTTCCTAAGCATGCCATGATTTGTGTGCTATGATCGTTTCCACACCGGAGCTGATGAAAGTGAGGCAGAGAGAATCAGGAACTGCACAGCTACATGGAGGGGCCGCCTCAATGGCTTTTATCCTTATCTCCCTCCGGGGGAAGAAATTTAATTTAATAATTTAACTTAATAATTCATCTTTGGAAGAGCAGATACAATTTTTGAAGTTTTTTTGTATGTTCATCTATCTATGTGTGCATGTAGAGCTGGAGTTACAGGTGGTTGTGAAACGCCAACCACGGTGCTGGGAACCCAATTCGGGTCCTCTACTAGGCTCTGAGCATTCTTAACCACTAAGCCATCTCTCCAGACAGAATTTTGCTGTGTCTCCCAGGCACATATCTTGCCATCCTGCCTCTCGGTCCCCAGAGTTCTTAGAACACAAACATGTGCCACACAGCTGGCTAAAAATACACACACACACACACACACACACACACACACACACACACATACACACATTCATATTTATTTTGGGTGTGTAGAGGTCAGAAGAAAACTGGAAGGAGTTGATTCTCTCCTTCTGCCACATGGGTCCCAGGGACTGAATCCAGGCTGCCAGGGTTGGAGGCAAGAGCCTTTGCCCTCTGAGCCATCTCTCTGGCCTTTTGCCTGGCATTTTAAACCATGTTATTTTAATATATGAAACTCATTAACTTTTTATTCTCTCTTTGATACAGAATCAGAAACTTGCCACAGGAGTCATCCTGGAAGATGTAGCAGCATTTCCACATGGGCTTGCTATAACGGCCAGCGTGAGCACAGCTTCCCACAGGGCTGGGGACTGAAGCTTGTCCCAGGCTCCTCCTCACCTCAAGGTGCTCTGGGTCTGACGCACTCTGCACTGCTGCATAGAGCTCCGCACCATCCTGCAGAGCGTGGACCTGCTGCCTGGTGAGTGCACGGGGCGGCACGCACCGCTGTGCTGTGTCTTCTGGGAGGAAGGAAGCAGCTTTGATTGGCTAAACCCAGACCTTAGGAGCGAAACTACAAAGTCAAGCAAAAATACCCAGAGGAGAGAGAACAGGCAATCAAAGGCCACCAAGAGCAGCGGGATGGCCCAGCTGGTGATGGTCCCGGTTAGCAAGCCTACCAACCTGGTCTGATCCCCAGAGCCCACGAGGCAGGAGAGAGCTGACCGTAAGTTGTGCTGTGACATACACACACAATCAATGAATGAATGGAATACAAAAATATTTTAAAAACCACCTACCTACTAAAAGTTTCCTTGTTTTTAAAAAAAAAAGAGAGAGAAAAGAAACTGGCGCATTCTGGGTTACAACGTCATACACAGGGGTTTATGGAAATAGATTAATTTGTAACTTGTAATTTAAATAACTTATTTCTCATATTGATTTACTTACTCAGGAAAACTATAATCTGGTGATAATTTTAAATAAATAAGATAGTGGAAATCCAATCTTTGTTTTAAAAGTTTGCTTGAGTATGTGATGTGTGTTTCTATGAAGGCATGACACTTGTGTGGAGTGCCACGAAGGCCACAAGAGTCCTGGGATCCCTGGAGCTGGAGCTATCTGTGGTTGTGGGTGCTGGGAACTGAGCTCAGGTCTTCTGCAAGAACAGGAAGGGCTCTTAGCTACCAAGTCATCTCTCCAGCTCCCTAATCTTTCTATAGATACACATATATTACACCTACAAAAGAATTCTGAGGAAATACAGGAAAACAAAATGTTTATCAACACAAAAGTGATTGGAAAAGGGAACTTTAAGTCATTTATACGTAAAGATCGATGTGCGGGAACGAGCCCTACCTAGTTCCTGGAGTTTTGTTCCTCGGACACTCCCAACTTCAATGACACACGCTGGTGCACAGCGGGACAGACTCTGGGGAAGAAGCATGGCAGGGACCCGAGGACACTAGTCTGGCTGGCTCCTCTGGGCCACCCTTGTCCTCACACCAGAATTCCCTAGATACTGAAACCCAGCTTATGAATTCATGCCTGGGGGGCAGGCCTGCACCCCAGCTACTCTGGAGGCCGAGGCAGGAGGATCAAAAGTCGAAGGACCGCCTGAGCTAGAGTACAAGGCCAGGTTCAACAACTTTGTAAGATCCTGCCTCTAAATGAAAGCGCATGCGCGAGCAACAGAGAGAGAGAGAGAGAGAGAGACAGAGAGACAGAGACACAGAGAGACAGAGACACAGAGAGACAGAGACAGACACAGAGAGACAGAGACAGACAGAGACAGACAGAGAGAGAGAGAAAACTTATTTAAGGACCCTGAAAAATGCTGTCCCCTTTCACTGTCTCCGACAATTACCTAAAAGCTCAGTTCTCAAAGAAGCAATGATAGTCAGGGTCAGTTCAATTTTCATTTCTGCACATGTGTGATACTTTGTAGGTTAAAAAAATCAGATGTAGAATTAAAAAAAGCATCAATTACTAATAAGAATTCACGCAGTTATAAAACGTTGTGAGAAACAACAATTTGTAACCTGAAGCCCATTTTACCTTCACGGTCTTTAAACTCTGCCTGGATTTTGGTGAACAAGGCCTCCAGTTTCTTCTGCTGGGCCCCTGCAAACCTCACTGCCTCCTTCTCCTCTTCCCTCTCGTTTCGAAATATGTACAACCCAGACGCCGTCTTCTCCACCCACTGACAACGTATTGAAAACAGGAAGGAACATTCAGATTCTCGCCAAAGAAAGAAACCACACGGTAAGCTTCAAAACGCGCCCTACCTGTAGAGGGTACACTCTCTGAACGATGACGTCCACACAGCCAACGCTTCCTCCGTCACAGAACAGTGAGGACAAGGGCAGAGGGAAAGGCCTGGGGTCGTGAAAGAACCCCAGCTTGCTGTGCCAGCGAGCGGGCCGCGTGCTGTTGGCGGAAATCTGCAGGAGTTCAAGAGCAGAAGTTAAAGACATACGGATTCTACTCTACAACTCTGGATCTTTTGGGATGGTTTGAGAATATTCACTTGAGCTGGCAGTGGTGGCGCACGCCTTTAATCCCAGCACTCGGGAGGCAGAGGCAGGGGGATCTCTGTGAGTTCAAGGCCAGCCTGGTCTACAGAGTGAGTTCTAGGACGTCCAGGGCTACACAGAGAAACCCTGTCTCGAAAAACAAAAAAAATTCATTTGTGTGTGTGTAAGGGGTGGTGATAAAAATGTGGTTCAGCAGTTAAGAGCATCTGCTGCTTCTGCAGAGGGCCTGGTTCAGTTTCCGGAACCCACATGATGGCTCACAGCTCCCGTTCCAGGAGATCCAGTTTCCTCTTTTGGCCTCTGAGGGAACTGCATGCATATGGTGCATAGGCAGGCAAAACACTCATACTCAGAAAGTAAACTTTTTAAAAAATTCACTTTTAAATATCTCATAATGATGACTGGTTAAAAAAAAAAAAAAGAGTAAGCAGAAAAACTATACAAAAGGGAAAGTACTTCAACATATACTTCTCAAGAATGTTTCTACTGTAGCTTGGGGTGTACCACAGAGTACTTGCCTAGCATGTGCAGGATCTGATCCCCTAGCAACACGCACATGCATGCACACACACACACACACACACACACACACGTGTGCATGCACTCACTTCTGCTACAAAACATCAATGTTTAGGTTAGCGGGTGGGAGATGGCTCTGTTGGTAAGGCGCTTGCCCTGTCCGCATGAGGATCTGAGTTTCAGCTTGAGAACCATTGAAAACGCTGGGAGTGGAGGCAGACACTTGGAATCCCAGTGCCAGGAGGAGACAGAAGCACAGGTACCTAACTCGATTCTGAAACAAGACTGACTCTTATTCAGTAACTGTAACTGCATTTAGCTCAAGAAATAGCTCTGCCTCCCCTAGCCAGTGAAAACTCTTAGAAAAATTTGCTTCTTATGTCACCAGTACTTCGTCAAGAGATGCTATCCTTTATGCCAAAAGTAAACAGATTTCAGTTAATTGCCTCTCCAGACTATACCGGACTCACAGGCTGGTTCTTGCCCAGATGTGCAGTAGTTTAATTTACCTTTAGCCTAAGAGAGTCCGGGGCTTCCAGAGGTGCACAGGCATCAGGAGAGCCCACCAGCTCTGCCCCGTAGGTAATGATCTTCTGACCCACGGTCAGTCTCCCGCTCTTCACAAGAGCCACAAGTGGAGGGTCTAGCTGGGCCTTGACGGCATACCATCCGTCTGTGAGTTCAATCGTGTCTAGGCTCTTGGGATCGGCACCACTGGTTTTACTGCCGGAGGTCTCAGACACACTCGTGCTTGGTGACATGATGACGTCAGAAACACAGAGGACGAGTGTTTTTGTGGCTGTGTCATCCCTCTCCAGGATCTTCTTTAGAGCCGATCTGCTGCTGTTGTCAATTTCCACGTCATACCTGAAGATGAAACGGAAATGCTGGTTTTAGGAAGTGTGCCCCTGGGGTCTCACTGTACACAAAGCCACTGAATACTTGAGAAGTGGTTAGCTCACCGGGCTGGAGACACAACACGGCAGTTAAGAGCTTGGGGCACTGCCATGAGGACCAGAGTTCAGGTCCTAGCACCCACACAACAAGCTGGTGTAGAGCACGTGCCTGGAACCCCAGCTCGGAGGTGGCTGGAGACAGGGGGATCGCTGGGGATTGCTGGCTTCCAGACTAGCCAAGGTTCAGGGAGACCCCACCTCAAAGGACCAGGCAGAGCATGCGAGTGGAGGGCACCGGATGCCTTCTTCTGCCTCAGGCATACATACAGGAGGACGCATCCACACATGCATACGAGCGCATGGGTATACCCAGGTGCACTCACAAATAAATAAATAAATATTCTTAAAAATGAGTTCATCAAGCCAGGCATGGTGGTGTACATCTGTAGTCCCAGCACTCAGGAGGCAGAGGCAGGCCGTTCTCTGAGTTCAAGGTCAGCCTGGTCTACACAGTGAGTTCCAGGACAGCCAGGGCTACACAGAGAAAGCCTATCTTAAAAAATGGAAAAAAAAAAAATGTAGTTAGACATACTGGTTTTTTTGTTGTTGTTGTTTTTCGAGACAGGGTTTCTCTGTGTAACTTTGGTGCCTGTCCTGGAACTCACTCTGTAGACCAGGCTGGCCTCGAACTCACAGAGATCCTCCTGGCTCTGCCTGCCGAGTGCTGGGATTAAAGGCGTGAGCCACCACCGCCCGGCAACATACTGTTTTTTATTGTTAAAATGAGAATACTGAAGACAAGAATGTTTTATTAACAATCTTTAAATACTGGATCAAATTAGTAATTCCCATGTCAAGAGGTCAAAGAGCGGGTGGGAGAAGGGGGAAATCGAGGCATACAAACAGTTTCCTTAAGTGGGGCTGTCACTCAACTGGTTCATGCGCCATCTTTGAGATGGAGTCACAGGCTGCACAGGAACCTGCAGACTGCACGCACCGTCACTTCAACTTGCCTGTATTTTAGCTGAAGCAGCACTCTCTCTGGGTTTAGGCATCTGTTCGCAAATTCCTTCGGAAAAGCAAACTCCATAGCCGCCAGTTTCCACACAATCCACCTGTAGTGATTGGAGACCCAGGCGCTCGAGAGCAGCTGTGGATCCACACCTGGAGTGTCACACAGGGCCCTGCACCAAGAAACATACGACGACACAATAAAAACACAGAATACTGTCGGACTCCACAGCCATTGCTCGTCTCTTCTGCAAAACCGTGCAGTAAGCTTTTGGGAGGATACACCGGGAAGCAATGCTGTACAACTAAGCTGCTGATGTCTAAGTGCCGAGACTTTCTAATCAGGTAGCGATATTGAAATATTTCTGTTTACATTTCAGTGCTTTGTTTTTTTAAAATTTTTTCACTTCTTAAAAAACAAACATTTTATTGATTCGTTGTGGATTTCACATCCTGTATCCTGTCCCACTCACAATGCTCATGCATTTGTGTGTCATCCCTGTGCAGGGCCACGCTCACCTCGGTACCGTCCCAATTTCAGTCTATGTGCTGCCAAGCGGGCACTAGTGCTTGTCCTCTTACCATGTGTTAACCGCCACGTGAAAGAGGACAGGACACAAGTGGGGCTACCACAAGGAAAACGCACAGTGAACTACTTCTACTATAATGTATGAAAGTATAGCCGATCTAAAAAAACAAAAAACACACTTCATTAAGTCCCAGGATAAATCACATTCAATTTTCAAAAGATTTCAAAAGAACGTTTAGTGAACCAAAATACACTTTAAAAGATTCCTGATTAAAAAAAAATGACTAGTGACTTTTTAGCTTCAGAGCCATAGGAAAGACAGGAGAGAGGAAAGAGGGCTGGAGAGATGACTCAGTGGTTAGAGCACTGGCTGCTCTTTCAGAGGATCTGGGTTCAATTCCCAGCATCCCCATGGTGGCTCACAACCATCTGTAATGAGATCTGATGCCCTCTTCTGGCACAAAGGCGTACATGCAGATAGAGCACTCATGTACATTAAGAGAGAGAGAGAGAGAGAGAGAGAGAGAGAGAGAGAGAGAGAGAGAGGGAGGGAGAGAGGGAGGGAGGGAGGGAGGGAAACAGAACAGGCAAAGGTTAACAGAAACCCTCTTTCTGCACACAGCACCTATAAAATTCTTCTTTTCCAGCCTTCCCATTATTGGAGGGGATCAGCCATCCACCGTCTGCCAACTGAACGCCCTTTCCAGAACACAGATCTTCTTTACCAAAATAATCCTGAAGGTCAAACTGAAAATACTCAGCGTTTTTGCTGTTAATGTTTATGCACTCTTTAGACACGCCATACATGTAGAGCTGTACAAAACAAACAATAGAAAAATGTGATAATAAATAAATAAAAATCAAATACAGTCCTAGAATATAAACTGAATTTATCCAGACCTTTTCACTTAAATACTAAAATAATCATTATAAAGCTATTAACTGGTCCAGGAGTACAGCTCATTGATAAAGTGTGTGCTTAGCATGTGAAAAGCACTGGCTGTGAAACACACACACACACACACACACACACACACACACGAACTCCCTCTGCACTAGAAGTATAACGTTTATAAACAGTTCATGTATCTAGAGGTGGTCTCACTTTTCATCTCCTCTCCTATCTCCCTCCTGCTAGATCGACCACCTGCAGGGGCGGGCTGCGCTTCTTCAACAGTCCCTCCATAGAGTAAACTGAGTGCAGCGCAGGTCAGCATGGCCCCTGCACCGGCACACACGCAAATTCACCACGAGCTCTGTGGTTTCAGCCCACTGTGTTGTACAAAGGACACGTGCTAGTGATTTCTCCGAAAGGCAAGGGAGGGGAGGTGTAGGGCACTGCAGGAGCTTCCTCTCACACCATACGCCTGCCTAGCCACGTGTCTGTCCCTCAGGCAGAGTGGCTCTGACCCCTCTCTGTGCTCCAGTGGGAAAAACGATGGTGCATTTCTCAAAGGGGCTGTGAGGCTGAAGGCAGCCATCACCGAGACATCTGAGGTGACAAAGCTTCAGTCCACACCGTTAGCACCACTGCTGCTACTTCCGGCCTTCTACTCTGGAATAGTCCACAAACAGCAGTGTCTTCACTAGACTCAAACATCAGCACCTCTAGAAACCGCAGGGCTATCAGTCACTCACACTTTAAATCAGGGCTGATTCGACTCCTCCAACGCCTAGCTCAGAGCACTTACACCACCAAAGCAAGAAAGATCTGAAGCACCACCAGCAGTTTTGAAACACAGATGACTTTGGTGAGGGTAAGATACGCCTGGCAGAGGCCAGGGAGGCCACTGTAGGCTGACGAGGAAGCAGAATCGATTTCATTTGCTCAGCAGTGATTTGTTCATTCTCCACACAAGACAATTTGCAGATCCTAGCTAACGGCATGAGGTTTCCCTTTTGCTGTAAAAGCTGTTAGCATCACAGCGTACCTGCTTATGAGAACACGCAGAAGGAACCCGGCCTCCTACTGCGGCCTGCAGAGAGATCCGAGGCAGGGTGGATGATTTTGTAAGATACAGACTGCCTGGCTGGGGACAGAGATGGTGCCCTCCTTTCTCTTTAATTCGCATAGTCTGTAGGTCTCTGGCATTCTGGAGGCTTGTCATTAAATCTGTTAAAGGACAGTGTGCAAAAGTGAAATGGATGCAAAGTTTAAAGGGCACAGCCTGGCTGGGCAGTGGTAGCGCATGTCTTTAATCCCAGCAATTGGAAGGTAGAAGCAGGTGGATCTCTGTGAGTTTGAGGCCAGCCTGGTCTACAGAGCTGGTTCCAAGACAGCAAAGGTTACACAAAGAAACTGGGTCTCCAAAAACCAAATAAATAAACAAACAAACAATAAGCTCCAGCCAGTCACAGAGGTCTTGGACTATGTACCTAACGGTCCTTTTATTTGGGGGGAAAGGTCTCACTCAAGCCTACTCTAGCACTGAGCTCCCAGCACTCTTCCTGTCCCAGCGTCCTGACACCGGGTCTACACGCCAGCCGCACGAAGCTGTTATTTTATTTATTTATTTATTTATTTATTTTTTTTTGAGACAGGGTTTCGCACGCCTTTAATCCCAGCACTTGGGAGGCAGAGCCAGGCGGATCTCTGTGAGTTCGAGGCCAGCCTGGACTACCAAGTGAGTTCCAGGAAAGGCGCAAAGCTACACAGAGAAACCCTGTTATTTTTTGGAGACAGTGTCTTGCTGTGTAGCCCAGAAGAGCCTGGAACTCCCAGTGCTCCTGACTTAAGACTCTCGAGCGGTGGCGTTACAGGTGTGAGGACACTTCATGCCTGGTCTTGCACCACTATTATGTTTGTCTGGTGTGGGTGTGTGTGCGTGCGTGGCGTGTGCACACACGCACACATGCAGTGAAGGCCACAGGTTAATAGGGAGTGTCTTAACCTGTCACTCTCCACTTTGAGACAAGGTCCCTCACGGTTGCAGAGCTCACCCATTTGACCAGGCTGGCCAGAGAGCTCCAGGAATCCTCCTGTTTCAGCCCCACTTCAGCACCAGAAGCACACATGTGTGCCACCACATCTGGATTTTATATGGGCACTAGAAATCTGAACTTAGTCCTCCTCATACTTGTACGGCAAGCACTACATCCACTGAACCCGCCTCCTAGCTCCTGGCTTTTGTTTAAAAAAATAAACAAAATAGAAGAAAACAAGGAAGCCTGTGAGCAGTTGTTTTTGAGAGAAACCATTAGAACAATTTGAACTAACCTTTGGATTCAGAGAACCTGAAATGTTAAAAAAGTTTATGAACTGACTAATCACCATAAAAGGGAGGAAGTGCTCAGGAAACATTAATAGGAGAACTAGCTAATGTAGTGGTTCTCAACCTGTGGGTCACGACTCCTTTCCAAAGGTCTCCTAAGACCATAGAAACACAGATATTTATATTACGATTCATAACAGTAGCAAAGTTACAGTTAGGAGGTAGCAACGAAACTCATTTTACAGTTGGTCACCACACATGAGGAACTGACTGTACTGAAGGGTCGCAGCACTGGGAAGGTTGGAACCACTGCTCTAGTCAAAAGGTGAGACCCAGGACTAGCAGACGGCCTAGCAGGTAAAAGTGCACCCGCACAAGCCAGCCAACCTGAGTTCAATCCCAGAATGCACAACGGAGGAGAGAACAACTCCCCACAGTCATTCTCTGGCCACCACATGTGCGCTGTGGCTCTTGTACCTGCACACACACACAGAAACCAAGATTTAACAACTCAGGACAAAACCAGGTCAAACAAATGCCCTCGGTACCTAAAGGCTCCTCGTCACACGCTGTGAAGGGTCTAGTGGCCTCCTGGCGGAAGCTGCCCTTGTTAAACAGACGGACGTCACTGTCATGCACATCGCCCCTGTCTCCGTCTCTGCTCTTCTGGTTCTTTCTCTCTGAATTAATGTCCTTGCTCTTACAATGTTCATCTCTGTGCAACTGCGATTTCATCTTGAAAGGTGGGACGAAGACTTTGGCGGATTTGCCGGTGACTGGGCCTCGTGTCCTTTCAGCTCTGGTGGCAGAGACTGCGTGAGTCGGCGGGAGCGAAACCGTAGCACTGCCTGAAGATTTCTCCAAAGCCGGCCGCCCAGAAGGCTGCCCTTTAGACAGAAGTCCTTGAGCAGGAGCGGGAAAATGTACACGCTGCGTTTCGTGCCTTTCTTCACTTGAGCTGCATTGGAGAGAGAGTCAAGTCTGCCTGTTTGTCAGGAAACGCGTGCGTGCGTGCGTGCGTGCGTGCGTGCGTGCGTGCGGTGAGCCTGTGCACTGTGCACTCTCAGCGTGTGTCCCTCCTGCTCTGCACAACACTCTCCTCTTCCTGCCTCCATCCGCCTGTGTGTGTGTGTGGGGTGCCTGCTAGTAATTCAGTCTTCCAGTTTCCAATCCAACCTCTCTCTCCTCTCCTCCAGCTATCTACACTGTTCTAGCACACATTTCTAATTCATTCTAAATGAATCAGAGCTTAACATGAAAAAACAAAAATCACTCTTTTCCTAAATTATACTAAATTTATACTAAAATTAAAAAAAATTACATATCTTACCAGAAGGGTGCACAGGTAACAGGCTCTAGAGACACATGGTGCGTGAACAATCTTCTGTCTTTTATTGTGCCTAAAAAACCCCACTCTACAGTATTAGTGAAAGGTAGAAGGTTTTAGATGCCATTCATTTATTACACATTACTATAAATGTTCATGAAATTTTGATAGACACTGAAGTTTCCAATGCACATTATGGATATTTAATAAGTAATTATTGAATACACTTCATTTGCAAACTAATAACTATAAACCAGATGATCCGCATTTCAAACCTCAGAGAAATCAGCTTTAAACCTAGTACAGTGGTGCTAGCAATCATTACAGTTAGCTAACGGCCAGCGCTAGTATCAACTCTAACGCTTCAGACAGTATTCTTTCTAATATGTAATTTAGAGCTATTAGACCTCCAGTTTGTACACTGATTGGGGATTAGCCGAATAAACTAGGATAGAGTCACACCATCCAGAATGCAACTATGTATCCATGCAAATGAATAGGAAAGACATTTATGTAGTCAGTCATCAAGCGGCATTCCATCCAGCTTTGCAGAGTGGCAGTATCGTAGTCAGTGAGGTTTATCTGAGGCACGATCATAGCTAATTGAAAACTTTTCCCAATACTCTGCCAAGACAACTTGAAATATAGTTGGCACTGGCAACTCCATATTTCTCTATGGAGACTGTCAAACAATAGCAACAACAACAACAACAACAACAACAACAACAACAGCATTACCCCCCCCCCCCCCAAAAAAGCAAACAAAGTACAATAATGCAGACAGATGTTATCAGAGACTGCCTACAAGAATAAACTGAAAACCATTGAGAAGAGGTGGGGAGATTGGAAAACAGATTGGAGTGTGCCTGGGGTAGATTTAAGACTCCTCCAAGTCTACCTTTCCACAGAACGTTATGAATGAGGTATGCCAATGTTTTGTTTGTTCATATGTAAGACTGAAGACTAACAAAAGTGGGGTTGGAGAGACAGCTCACCACTGCCTGTACTCGCAGAGAGAGGACCAGGGTTCAGTTCCCACCACCTACACGGTGACTCACAACTGTCTCCAGTTACAGGGATCTGATGCCCTCTTCTGACCTCTACACACATCAGGCACACATATATACATACAGGCAAAACGCCCATACACATTACAGACAAAAAACAAAACAAACCAACAAAAAACCAAAGGAACCCCTCCCCCCCCCCCCCCGAAAATCCTAAAGCTGGAAACAAGTGAACTTAACCTAACTATCAGTTCTGCACATGCAGAATTATCCCGACTGACATCTGAACACAGCACAATGACGATACATCTTTATGGACTTGTAACATAAGGACAAAAACAGCAAAGAATTCTTAGGTCTCCATATATGTATGTCGTGAATTTGAAACTCTTATGTCTATTCTGTGGGAAGGCGCGTATCAAGGGTGGTCTATAGAACAGAGGGTGAGTGCCCACATTGCTCTTAAAAGGACCTGCTATCAGCACTGTTACATGTCTGTTCACTGCCCAAGACCCTCCTCACTGCTGGTATATCATCCTACAGACGCCCGTCTATCTCAAGACAGTCCATTTTCAGTTGGGCTGAGACTCAGCACCTACTTTTTCTGGCCAGAGCATTACCATGGGCACCTGAGAGAATGAGAAGAAACTAGTTACTCAGACTTTTGTCTTTCTAGAACTGATTCTACTCGTTATTGTGTGTGTGTGTGTGTGTGTGTGTGCGTGCGCGAGTGCATGCGCACACATGCACGTGTGTGATGGTGTGCAGGTGAAGATGACAGGACAACTTTTGGAAGTCAATCTGTCCTAAAATGTGAGTCACGGGGATTGAACTCACGTCACCAGCTGAACCATTTCACCAGCCCGAGGTTTTTTCAAACAAATGAAGTAAGGTTGTGACTACAAGGAGGACAGTGACAGTATTTTTGCCTGAGGTAAAACTGAGCTTTCAGCCAACAAGGAGAATTTAGGGAAGTTTGTATCTGGCTCTGTACATTTCCTAATAAGTAAGACTTTTCAGACTAAGAAGTAATGTCACTGACAAAAGTGGATAATGTTGGGTGATAAAAGCTGTCAACTTGGAGCTGGGGAGATGACGCATGGGTGCTGACTGCTCTCGCACAGGACCTTGAGTTCAGTTCCCAGCACAAAACTGAAGGTAACTCCACCTCCAGGGAATCTGATGGCCCCTGGCCTCCTCAGGCACTGCAGTCATATGCACAGACAGACTCCTGCACGGGTACACACACACACACACACACACACACACACACACACCACACACACCACACACACACACACACCACACACACACACACACACCACACACACACACACACCACACACACACACACACCACACACACACACACACCACACACACACACACACACCACACACACACACCACACACACACACACACACACACCACACACACACACACACACACACACACCACACACACACACACACACACCACACACACACCACACACACACACACACACACCACACACACACCACACACACACCACACACACACACCACACACACACCACACACACACACACCACACACACACCACACACACACACACACACCACACACACACACACCACACACACACACACCACACACACACCACACACACACACACACCACACACACACACACACACCACACACCACACACACACCACACACACACCACACACACACCACACACACCACACACACACACACCACACACACACACACACACACACACCACACACACACACCACACACACACACCACACACCACACACACACACACACACACCACACACACACACACACCACACACACACACATACACACACACATACACACACACACACACACACACCACACACACACACACCACACACACACACACACACACACATACACACACACACACCACACACACACACACACACCACACACACACACACACATACACACACACACACACACCACACACACACACACACCACACACCACACACACCACACACCACACACACACCACACACACACACACACATACACACACACACACACACACCACACACACACACACACACACACCACACACACACACACCACACACACACACACACCACACACACACACCACACACACACACCACACACACACACACACACACCACACACACACACACCACACACACACACACACACACACATACACACACACATACACACACACACACACACACACCACACACCACACACACACACACACCACACACACACACCCCACACACACACAATAAATGGTTTTTGTTGAAAAAAGAAGAGGAGAAAAAAACAACTGTATGCAGTGAGTTGAAAGATGAGTCAAATCAGGACTAAAAAATGCCCACCTCGATGGGCGGTGGTGGCGCACACCTTTAATCCCAACTATTGGGAGGCAGAGGCAGGCGGATCTCTGTGAGTTTGAGGCCAGCCTGGGCTACAGAGTGAGTTCCAGGAGAGGCTCCAAAGCTACACAGAGAAACCCTGACTTCAAAAACTAAGGGAAAAAAAAGCCCACCTCATTTGGTGGCTGGGATATGACTTAAAAAGACTGCCTTTGACAGACTGCTGTGAGTCACTTAGCAGTTTCCTTACGTTTAAAGTCACTCTCTCGTAAGCAGCCTACCCTTGACAATTAGCGCTTTCTCGGTGCCCTACTAGGCATCATGGACGAACCATCCATGGAACAAGTGAGGCCAACGAACGTGTAACATGAAAGCACTCTGTAGACACGAGAACTACGAGAGCGTTTAAGAGTAACATCAGAGCACGTGTTGAGGGAAAAGACACGAATAAAAACAAATTTACCATCTGGAGCACTTTTTGAAGGCTTTAAGGATTTTCTTCTATTTTCTATTATCCTGTCAAATTCATTTAACAAACTTCTTTTAATTGGAGGTTGTCCTAAAAAGAAAATTCCATACATGTTTGTGATTATGCCAGTTTTACCTTTTAAAAGCCTAGATTTCACTTTTTAAAACTGAAAGTACTGACTCATACATGTTAAGCAATGAAGAAGAACCAAACCCCACAGTTTAAGTCTTGTTAAATTTGCTCACAGAGTGAACCTGTAGACTACCTGATGAAGTGACCCTGTGTCTGGCAGGGAGGCTTGTCGTGTCGTGAGCTGACTTCCAGCCCCCCCAGGATGGGGCCAGAGAAGACAGATGGGGCCTCCGAGGCCGCAGCTTGTTTCAATCCTCCTCAAGGGGGGACGTTAGTTTTGACATCTGTCCTGACTGCGGTGTCAGCTGACTCCATACTTAAGATTCCTTCTAGCCTCAGACACGACCAAAAACGCACATTTCAGATTAACCTAACAGTTTCACTATGTCATTAGATACGTTCTTAAAAGAGAAATTAGAATACTGTCCAAAGGCATGACCTGGAGTTGGGGGCCCGCTGGGAAGATGGCTCAATGGTTAAGAGCACTGTCTGCTCTTCCAGAAGACCCAGGTTCAATTCCCAGCACCCACATGGCAGTTTGCTACCCTTTGTAACACCAGCTCTCAGGGATCCACTCTTTGGACAGGCACCAGGCATGTACATGGTGTATCGATATACATGCAAGAAAAATACCCATATACATAAAATAAGGAGTTTTGAAAGAGAATAGGGCATTATTTATTAATACAACTGCTTTTAGAGTATTTCTGAGGGAAGCAAGCAAACACTAAGTTCTGCATAGATAAGTAATGTGTCAGGTTCAATGTTAAGTAACTTATTTTAAATTTTGTGATTTAAAAAATTTAATCAATTAATGGATGGATGTTTTTGAGGCTGACCTTGAACTTAAGGCAATCCTCCTGTTCAGGTTCCTGAATGCTGGGATTACGGCTATCAAATATCAAACCCGGCAGTACTAAGCACAACTGTGTCTTTACAATTCTTGGGAGAGGTAGTAACTACACTTTACGGAGAGGGACACAGGCCCAGGGAAATGAGGTGACGTGAGGGTACCGTAACTAAGCAGTACTCAGAACTCAGGAAGTCACAGGGCTAGTCTAGAAACCAGCTCCTAACTGCCACTCACGGGAAATGGTAACATTACACCAGCTTTGTGGAAAATCAAACTTCTTAACATCATTTCTCAACTAACTACTAGCAATCTCTAAAAATACACTAAAGATCCTTAAAATATGACCTGTTGGTACAGATAGTGCAAAATCACTGTCCTCCAAACTCTACGGAGAAAAAAAAAGGTCTTTATAAACACTGTAGCCCATGAGATGACAGAGGCCGGAACCCTTGAGCCCAGACCAGCAGAGCCCAGAAGAAGTGAATCCTTACCAACTGCACCATCAGCCACGCCTCTTCTTTTCCTAGTTCTCGGATTTAACAGAGCCTCGTTCCGGGGGCAAGTAAGCGGAGAGAATCTGGCATGACTTGGTTCAGAACCCGTCAGATCATCATCTTCCATAAAAGCTTTGGCAATCTCCACCGCTTCTGTTTCAAAACAGTTCTCTGGCTCTTTAGCAGAAGCAGAGCTGACCGGAACATCACAAAAACCTTCCATTTGACTGGTTTCTGTTTTTACGTTCTGAGGTAAGGTTTGTTCTTTTTCCAGGAGATAAGCCTTCTTAAGGGACACTCTGGTTCCTAATGCCGACTGTGTGTCTTGCTTAAACTTAGAGAGTTGGGGAGAAACTTCAACAGAATGAGTAGTGCCTAAAGAACCACTTTCTCTATAGTTATTTGGTAAACTGAATTTATCATCGTAGTTTTTCTGCAATTTAGAGGTTACAGGGTATTCTGGGGTTCTCTTTCCAACACAACGTTGAGGAAGTATTTTTGATACATCTGCAGAAGCAGGTGGATGCTGGAGAGTACGTTCAGTCCTGATCAGGTCAAACTCCTCTAACATTCCCTTAACTTTGTGTAAGGCACTTTCTGAAACTGTGACCCGTTTCCCACCTGCTGTACTAAATCCAGAGAATACAGATGAACTGACACTGCTTGGGAAGGGCTTTGGGAGAGACGATACAGCCTCGGGGTGACGCACCCCGGAGTTTTCTCTTCTCCCAGAGTGGTCCAGAGACCCCATGGAAGGTGACTGCTCAGCACCACCATCCACCTTGGAGAACACTTGTCTCGCCTTTTCTAATGAAGCAATTGATACCTGTACAGTTTTTCCACTTGCAGTGCTAAAAACCCCGCAACTGCCTGAAGCACAGGCTGCCTGGGGAAGCTCCCTTACAGATTTACATCTATCCCAAGCTCCCAAATTAACAGGAGGTATTTGAGCTCTCTCCAGTCCACACACACTTTGCTTATGCTGTAAAATTTGTTCATTTTGGGTACAAACAAAAGTCTTAGGTGAGTCATCATCTAAAAAGCTAGAACATATAAAACCCTCTGAATTATCCAATGCTTTAGGACAGCTTGTCTGGCAAGAATCTGGTTTACTCTTTGTGTTTTGTTTAATTGTTTTATTGCAGTTATCTGTGAGTATCTCTTTCACTGTTCTCGCGGTCTCTTGCGAATGAGCTGTAATGACCACAGGTGGGCTTAGCTTACAGCTCCTTGAATCTGGAGGAGCCCAGTCAACGGCTGCATTTTTATTTGCACATGGTGAAGAGTCAGTCTCTAGTTTCTGAACACAGATATCTTCATTTACAGTTTGTGGGTATGTACCTACTTCTTTTGTAGCAGACACACTGGGGAAAACGGCATTGTCTTCAGCTCTCTTCGTGTCTGGCTGAGTGTCAGAATCAACGTTGTTTTTTGAGAGATATCCCGAGTCATTACGCCTGTTATCACAATGACAAAAACTAGAATGGGCTGGACAGCTGTGACACACGCTAGGGTCACCAAAGAGAGCTGAAGGTCGATTTTCAGAGACACGATTTGTACCAACTTCATTTCTGATACTGTCGAAAGGATGCTCACACAAGGCATTTCCAGCATAGCCTTCAGTGTGTTCCTTTACACATTCAACTCCGGCAGCATTTCTTTTTTCAAGCTTATCACCCAGTCCTTCTCTGAGCCATTTTCTGCCTTTGGATAGAGAAGACTCAATGACCCAGGTTTCTCCACCGTGTCCTGTATCACATGCCAGCACAGCATCTTCGGTGACCGAGTGGGACGACTGACTCACACAGCAGGTTGTAGGACTTTTCTCTACTTCACTGTCTGTGTGTCCATGAGCCTCAGCTTTAGAAGAGGTCCCATCTGATGTTCTGAGATCTGCAGTCTGCCTACACAGATGATCACTCTGCGTGGGTAGCACTGCAGCCTCCTCAGAGACAGAGCTCCTCTCCTGCATTTCTTCACACTCTGAGGCAGGCATTTCAATTCTCTCACATGCTAATGTAAGCCCTTCTTTGGAGCTCTCTCTGTCTTTCAAGGGTTTTGATCCTTGATGACTAAAACTGGTAGTTTTCCTAACATACTGTGTCTCATCAAAAAGGTTTTTCACTTTGTCCAAAGATTCTTGTGTAATTCTGACTTTTTTCCCACTAGCTGTATGAAAACCCAATGGAGTAGGTTCTCTGATACTTTCTATTTCACATTCAGGATGCTGCTGGAGAGTTGGTAGTTGACTGACAGTCCCAACTGGGAAACGCTCTTCAAATACCTTTTTAATACTGGTAGTTTCCTTGGGACATGAAATATCCATTTTGTTTTTATTTTTGCCACAATGAAATTTAGAATTCAAAGAATCTGAAAAGATGATCAATTCTTCTGTTTCTTGATTAAAAATATTCAGACTTTTATTCAATGACTCCTTGGAGACTCTGATATTTTTCCCACTTGCAGTCTGGAAGGATATACTAAAATCTTTTATACTCTGTTCCCTCTTTCCTGAAGGTAATTGTTCTTTATCTGAAGATTGAATAGAGCACGTTTCCTCGGCTTTCATGACTTCCAAACATGTTAAATCTGATACACATTCCTTAATCTGAGTGTTTGTCTCCCTCACATACTGGGTACAGGACTCAGGACACTTACTGCACTGATCAGCAGCATGTGGTAAATCACTATCATCTTTACGACTATGAACTGTGCCACCTGTCCTGGACTTCCTACCCTCACAGTGCTCGACTTTATAAGCACTTCTCTGAAAACCAGGAGAGCTGTTATCTTCACATTTTGTATTTCTTGCATCGTTTTCGGGATTTTTGTCAACAGAAACACCAGTGGTCATCTCAGCATTATTTGGTAATGTCACTTGGCACTTACTAGTCTTCCCATCAAAACTTTTATCATTGTTTTGTTTCTGTATCTTGAACACTGAAGCATCAGAATCATGACGTGCACTTGAAGAGAAAGCTCTGGGGTCTGCTTTGGCAGACGTCTCCTCACTACTATTTTCAATGTCACGGAACAGGTTCACAGCTTTCTGCAGAGCCTCACTAGACACACTAAGCTTTGTGCCACGAGCAGAGTGAAATCCCCCATACGCCATTTCATTTACATTCGTTAAGAAACGAGAGGTACTCTTGTTACCACTGCCTTTCAACAGGCAAGGGAAGCTTTGTCTACCTCCAACAGAACCTCCACATTTCCTGCTGTGATCGGTCTGACCTACAGAGGAGGAGGAGGGAGCCCCTGTGAGCCGAAGACCAACATCTCCCCACTCCTCAGAAGCTGTTCGCATGGCAACCATCTGGTTTCCAGGCACTTCAGGTGTATTATTCTGTGCTACATGGCTTGGCTTCCTGAACTGTGTGAATTCAAACTGACTTCCTGATTCTTCCAAGATAGTAGAAAGTTCTGTAATTTCTGCCTTTTGGCTGGGCGTTAAATTGTGATTCGAATGAAAATCTTGCTTTGAAGATAACACCTGAGGTGATGTGTGGGTATCTTCACCAGAACCAGATGCCCGACTCTGAGAATGTGCAGACACGGCAGTAACTGGCTGCAGATCTAACGTGTAAGGTTCACTCAGTCTCTTCTGGTTGGCTAATGGTCCGGCATTAACATCGACACAAGCTAAACTAGAGGGATACTGCTCTTCAATGTCTTTGAAGAGCATTTTGCTTTTCTTGATATTATGTTCTGAAAGTTTTATTTCTTTATTGGAAGCTGTTCTGAAGCTACCTCCAAAACTATGGCTAAAAACTGGATCCAAGAATCCTGACCATTTGTCTGTACACTCGTCGGTCCCATCTGATTTCACATCCAAGGAGGAATTCAACTTTAAATCCTTGTCTGCAGTTCCTTTCAGATGCTGCTCTGTGGTATTTCTACTCTTCTCTGAACAAGCAGAGACCAGAGCTGCGGCACCTGAGGCTTCTGTAATCAAGGCATGGACTGTTTGCTCATCACCTATGTCCCCATCTACCGCTGTGGGAGAGTCCCTGAGATCAGGCCCGTTTGCACGGCTGAGGTCTTCTTCCTGCAGTTCCGCAGTACTTCCTAGAGCAGTCTTATTACTTTCATGAGTTACTTGAAAGGCAAAATTACTCTCATTGTCTGGGAAAAGTTCAGAACTTATGTTGACTGCTACTTGTGAAATAAAAAGCACTTCTTCTCGGTCCTTTCTTATGACTGCCAGATTGGTATTCTGACTGAACTGAGACTTCACTGGAGGGGACGCTTCTGTTACATATTTTCCAGGTGGCAGAAGCTCTGGGGTTTTACAATTTTCACTTAGGATGCATATTTTATTTTCCCCCAAGGGGACGTGTTTGCTTAAGTCACTCTTATCTTTCCAACTCTCACACTGCAGCTTCTCTGGCATGTCCCACGACACTCTTCCTCTAGACACCACAACTGGCTGTGACAGAGGCACCTTCAAGCTGGGCGTTCCTTCAAGAGAACTTGTGCTGCTGTGGCCACCGGCAGGGTCTTCCTGTAATGCAGAGCTAATGCTGCTGGGATGCACTGCTGCTGCACCTGCTGCACCTGCTGCAGGACGACATGCTGGCACCAGGACGCTTTCTTTTCCATCTGAAACTCCGGGGCTCTTTCGATCATCTTCACACTGGTTTTCTGGCACGCACGACAGACAATCAGTTTCCAGGGCTGTACACGGCCACAGCTTTTCTCCACTGACCACCGTGGCTTTGCCATTGAGATCCTGAGATATCAACACATTAGCGTAACTACTTTCTGTATCGGAAGCAGTCACAAAGGAGTGGGTCAAGGACAAAGACGGCTCTTCAGGATCATCCTGCAAACAGCTTCCTTTGACAGAAGAATCTGATAAACCTAAACATAAGAACACAGAGTGACAGAACGGGTTAAAGAACTACTAATGGCACACATTCAACGCTTTTACCATGTTAAAGTGTTTAAAGTAGGAAGCACAAGATGAGCAAGAGCGATAAACAGACTCAACACAGAACCCCACAGTCACCAGTTTGAAGTTACTGAGTTTCTAGATGAAGGGGCTGAGAGGCTTGCTCAGTCAGTAAAGTGCCTGCCGTGCAGACCTGAATTCAGACCCCCAGTACCCACAGGTACCCACAAAGAAAGCGGGGTGTGGCAGTGTGAGTCTGTCAACCCCAGTGCAGTAGGATGAGGAACAGAGGCAGGCAGGTCCCTGGAGCGCAAACAGCTCTCCAGTCCTCTAGACCACCAGCCCACTCACCAAGACATTTACATTTTCTCGTAGGGAGATAAAACTGACTCTGGGTGGTGGACGTGAGGGGTGGAGTGGAGTCAACAGATCTCCCTTATGTTCCCCAGGCTGTCCTTGAATTCCTACGTTCAAATGATCCTCCTGCTTCAACTTCCCAAGTAAACACCATTTTTAGTTATCCAACTTGTATATAATAAATACTTTTAAGCAGGAGCTAAGTGGTCAGGTTCCTAACATATATGGATAGAAAGCTGACTCAGGAGCCATGAAGCAGGACACAGAGGTGCATGTCTGTGGTCCCAACTACTTGGGAGCCTAAGGCAGGAGGATTAGCCAAGCTCAAAGCCAGTGTAGAGCACAAAACGGGGACGGATGGCACGATGGCTCGGTGGGTAAAGGCATTTACCATGAAGCCTGAGGGTCTGAGGACCCACACGGCAGGTCAGACACAAGTTGTCCACTGACCTCCATACATGCACCCTGTGCCATGCACATGCCCCCACACATATACACAATAAATACTAAAACAAACAAAGCTAATGATACACACAGGGCAAAATGATCCAACAAGTTTGATCGACACATTTCCAAACCCTGAACCCAAAGTCTCAACCATAATGTATACAACAAGCACTGTCTGAGATTAACACCAGGCCTACAAGACTACAGAGAGAAAGCAGGTATTTCTTTTAAAAAAAACTTTAAAAATCACATATTCAAACAAGAGAACTTAACCTCATCCATAAAACTATATACACGCTAGAAGAAAAAAAGAGGAGTACCTGAATCTGCATTTGTAAACGTGAATGGAGCTTCCAACGCACTTGCTTCGAACTGAGCTGAAGGGGTAGTGAGCTCTGCCTGCCTGCCTGCCTCTACTGCTTTTCCTTGATGAGGTGCACCATCGCTCACAGAGTAAATAAACCTTCTCCTTTTACTTTTTAGAGTGGATATTAGGCCCGAGTTTTTCACTGCTGCAGAACTGCGAGTGACAGGCGTTGGCCAGCTCCCGGTGTCGACCAGACCAGAACACAAAGAATCCCCTCTCTCTGAGCACACAGCACACAGTCCCAAGCCGCCTGCAGAGGCTCCGGGTTCTTCTGTAACGGCTGAGATGGTCGCACTCTCTGAGAAAACAGTGCCTGGAGACTGGTCAAGCGTCTCTCTCATCTGGAATACAGACTTCCTGACACTCTGAAAGAGGCAGGCGGCTTGACCAGTTCCAGACTCTCCCCGCTCCCCTGCAGTGCGGTCCTCGTGTGATTCAAGATGCTGTCCGTGTTCCTCACCTCCCAGAGTTTTCTCACTGAACATCTTTTCTGGTTCCGGAAAACTAGAAATATGAGGCAAAGAGTTTTCTGAAGTAACAGAGTCAATACCTTCTTTCTTCTTATCTATGAAGTCCTTTTCTGAATTATTTTGGTTACAAGAAGAAATAGGAAGTGGAGGTTTTTCTCCCGGCTGGGTTCCAGTTAGACCAGAGAGGGCTAGCTGAGACCACCCACTGTCTGAGGACTGCACAGCTGCCTGGCAGAGCCCCTCACTTTGGCTGTCAAAGGGCTTCTGGTGCGTCACATCAGGGTCTAAGGGGACACTATTGCGTGGTTCAATTTCAAGTGCAAATGACTGTGTTTCCTCAGCTCGTCTTCCGGCTTCTTCACTGAACTCACCAGTTCCTACTTTACTGAAGATGTTCTTCCTGGTCTTGTCCAGTCTCATTTTTTGTAGATTTCTGGTTCTGTGCTTAGGAAAACATAAGGAGAAACTATCTTCTTCAGAAGTATATGCAGCTGCCTCCCCATCTTCTAGAACATTTGGCACTGACTTTCTGAGGCAGTCTTTGAAGCTGTTTGTTTTGCCAGATGAATCCCCTAACATTTTCCCCAATCCTGTTACAATTCAAAACAAAAGCACATTATAACATTTATAATGCAACCATATTCTTTATATTATCTCACAATTCTTCTCAGAGATGATTCATATTAAATAATACACAATTCTGCAGTCAGGGTTATTCTGAATGCCAGCTCTTTTTCTGGTAAGTCACTCTTCTCCTAAAACCCGATCCCAGTGTGCCGACAGTCTTTACTCAGACTCCAATCTCTAATACATCTTTTGTCAGATCTACACAACTAAGGGTCACCTCTGAGAGTGCTATGTCTTCAATTTAATATTCTGAGAACGATCATCTCAGATGTAGCCAATCAACTCTGTATTACTACAGCTCGGAATAAAATCTATGAAGCTAGTTTCTATCTTCTGTAGCCATTGTCAGGGGTCAGAAAGGAAAGCAGTGGCATTTCTCCGAAGAAGAGAACAATGGCATCCATTACGATCAGTAGCTCAACTGAACAGAAATACTTACTGTGACTGAAAGCTTCCCCCTGGGTTTTGTTTTGGCTGTCAGTCATGGAGGGAATTGATCTATCATTCTTTTTCAGACTTTCATTGTGGTTGGAAAAGTAGCTTTTCAAAACCTGCTGAAATTATTTTCAAAATCATTAATTAGTATAACCCTTTCATTGCACTTATATGTGCATGTTACCAAACAGAAAGAAAGACAGAAAAATTTTGTAGGAAGAAATTACATATGAGATCAGGTTTAGAAACATTCTCAAAAGCTTAGGAAAACTATAAATTGTAGTTTTAAAAAACACAGGACAGCTGGGGCATAGTGACACACACATCTAATCCTAGCACTGGGGAAGCAGAGGCAGGAGGACTACAAGTTTGAGGCCGGAATGATTTATATGACCAGTTTCAGGGTAGCCAGGGCTGCAGAGCAAAAGCCATCTCAAAAAAATTTTGTAGTTAGAAATTACATATGAGATCAGGTTTAGAAACATTCTCAAAAGCTTAGGAAAAGACAAAACTAAAAACAAACCCAAACCAAAACAACAACAACAAACAGCAGCTGAGGAGCTATTGGTAGCTGATGGCTAGTGGGGAAGGGGTCATCTGGGTGGAGGGTATGGCAACTGGCAGGCTGCCCATCCTCCACTGTGTGCGTGTCCCACACCCATGCGCATCCAGGGGCACTAACTGGATTCAGGGCATCATTTTAAAACGAAAGAAAAAGAATACATGAAGTTGGGAGTGGGTCATGCTGGGGAGGATCATGGGGGAATTGGAGGAGGAAGAGAAGGTGAATATGATCAAAATATATACATGTATGGCCACCTCAGAGAATTTAAAAACAAAAAATTTTTTTTTTTGAGACAAGGTTTCTCTGTGTAGCCCTGGCTGTATGTATATATATACACACACACGTACACACGTACGTACGTACACACACACACACACACACACACACACACACACACGCGCGCGCGCGCGCGCGCGCGCGCACACACGCACATATCTTAAAGCATTAAAAAGAACAAGCACAGGTATTCTGAATGAGCAATGTCATGAGCATCACCAGGCTGACCCTGACTTACAGCAGGAGAGTCTTCAGGAAACACAGTTCCTCGTGCTTCCTCATCTCGGGCTGTAAAAGAAAAATTCAATTTAGCTGTACTGTATTACATATTGTACACCACAATTAACAGACAGACTTCCTTCTTTTTGGAAACAACCCCGCCCACAGGCACTCTTTGGTAAGTAGCACATCTGAAACAAAATGAAGTGAACAAAGCCAGCAATGAGGAAGGCCAGCCTGGACTGACCTGTCACACTGCGTCTTGATGCCACGTGCAGGTGGTAAAAAACGGTGGCTTGGTAAGAACTGGTGGTCTGGTGATACACGCTTTATGGTAATATTCTCTACAATGGCAGATGAAAGACCTGTACGGCTGTGACTTCAAGGCTGCCCTAGGAAACTTTACCCTCTATAGACAAGGATACAGCCCACAGGCGTAATTAACGCGAATTACTTCTTAGCTTTCAGCCTTTTTACTTTATTATTTCACATAAGCAACAAAAGAAAGTCCAAACACTTCTGGCTAAAGGGATCAAAATGAAATGTTATTTGGCTAGAATCACCCAAGCCCGGTCGAGGGCTGGCAAGATGGCTCAGAGGGTGAAGGCACTTGCTGCCGAGCCTGACTGTTACCTAAGCTCGATCCTTGGAAACTGTATGGTAGAAGAAGAGAACCGATCCTGAAAATCATACTCTGACCTCCACACCAGGGCTGGGGCACTAGCACATGAGCATATTCCACACACACAGAACAAAAACTTAAAATACTCAAGAGGTATGGTTTGAGTATAAACTCCTAATTGGAGGAGCACTACAGTGTCTTGTGAATGAGCACATCTACATAACATGGCTACATACTGTGATTAAACGTGCACATGAAGTCATCATAGAGATGACACAGTGCTAAAATACAATAGGACTCTGTCGGCATTTTAGACAAAAACGGAAGAAAAATATTCTGAACTACAGACACATCAGCACAGGGTAATGTCTAAGTTATCTTTCACGTTTACTTACTTTTTAAACCTTTGTTTTTATTTTATGTATGTGGGTGTTTTGTCTGCATGTATGTTCCTGCACCTCATGCAGACATGAGTCTGTGGAAGCCAGAGGAGGACATCAGATCCCTTGGAGCTAGAGTTATTTTATTTTCTGAAACAGGGTTTCTCTGTGTAGCCCTGGCTATCCTGGAACTTGCCCTGTAGACTAGGCTGGCCTTGAATTCAGAGATTTGGCTGCCTCTGCCTCCCGAGTGCTGGGATTAAAGGCGTGTGTCACCACCGCCTGCCTGGCTTGGAGTTGGAATTATTATGGACAGTTGTGGGCCACCACATAGGAGCTGAGAACTGAACCAGGGTTCTCTCTAAGACAGCAAATGCTGGTAACCACTGCACTGTCTCTCCAGCCCTCCCATGTTTTCTTCTAACACAAGGTTAGCGATGACAGCTTAGCCTCAGCGCCCTCTTCCTGTACAGTACACATCTGCCCATTACCTATGAGCACAGTGGAACTGAGGGTTGGTGGTGTAGCTAACGAACTTGACCAAGACATATCAGGATCCACCTCAACTCCAAGACTTTCAGAAATAGGTTTGGGTGTCTGAGCCTACAAAGAAAGACAACAGTTTAATTTACAGAACATTGATGATTTTTTTTTTTCATTCATATTTTACTTATCACTAATGCCTCTGTGAGACAGTATGCTAAGTGCAGATCTGCAACTCTCAAGTTAAAGTTAACTCTCGCTGGGCGGTGGTGGCACACACCTTCAATCCCAGCACTTGGGAGGCAGAGGCAGGTGGATCTCTGTGAGTTCGAGGCCAGCCTGGACTACAGAGTGAGTTCCAGGACAGGCACCAAAACTACACAGAGAAACCAAAACCCTGTCTCGAAAAACCAAAAATAAATAAATAAATAAAGTTAGCTCTCACATTCTGAACTTACATACTGTAAGTAATCCAAGCAGAACATTTACCTCCTCAATTTTTGGTGTAGAAAATAAACTTCCACGCACCACTGCAGGTGAAAAAACAGGAACTTGTTAGACTTTTATTAACATTTCTATAACCTACAAAAACCAGGGGCTGAAACACTGATAAGCACTGGCTGCTCTTGCAGAGGACCTGAGCTCCCGGCACCTATAATTGGTGGCTCACAATCACCTGTAGCTCCAGGTCCAGGGCATCTAATGCTCACCTCTGTAGTAGAATATTATTTTAAGTTGTGTTACCTTTGTTTATGTTGCATTTGTTTAACTCTGTGAAGCTGTGTTACTGTGCCTGTCTAAAACACCTGGCTGGTCTAATAAATATTTGAATGGCCAGTAGAAAGGAAGGAAAAAGGATGGGGGTGGAGGGGCTGGCAGGCAGAGAGAATATATAGGGGGAGGAATCCGGGAGAAGAAAAGACATAGCAGCCAGAGGAGGAGGAGGACTCCAGGGGCCAGCCACCCAGGTACCTAGCAAGTCACAGAGTAAGAGTAAGATTTACAGAAGTCAGATAACGGGAAAAGCCCAGAGGCTAAAGGTAGACAGGATAATTTAAAGTTAAGGAAAGCTGACTAGAAATAAGCCAAGCTACGGCTGGGCATTTGTAATTAAGAATAAGCCTCCATGTGCAATTTATTTGGGAGCTGCGTGGCAGACAACAACACACTTCTGGCCTCTGGACACCAGGCATGCATGTGGTGTACATACATACACACAGGCAAAACACACAGACAATTTAAAAGTCGACAATAAAAACAAGAGCCTCTGCTGTGCTCGTACCTGGCTTTTCTCTTGGTGGCACAACCTGTGTGCATCGCAGAGGAAGAGGGCTAGACGGAATAAAACAATGGCCGCAGGTTAAAAGGACTGCAGCAGCAGCAGAGAGGTCATCTGCAGTGCATCCTAGTGTTGTAGGGTTTTGGAGACAAGGGCTTGTTATGTAGCCCAGGCTGGCCTTACACCATGACCCAGCTGCCTCAGCCTCCCTAGTGCTAGGATTTTAGGAGTGGGTTACCAGGCCCGGCTCAAAGTAAACGTTTCTACCATAAAAACTACTCAGTTGAGGAATTTATTATGCATTATTTAAAAACAAGTTCTTCCGGGAGTTACTCAGCCAAAGCGATCTGGATGACAGCTTATTTCCGTGAAATAAACACATGCAAGAAAATGTTTTGTTTAAACACATTTTAATAAGAGTTGAGCATGATGGTTCACGACAGAATCCCCAGCCTCGTGGGAGGCTAAGGCTGGAAAATTTTGAGTGCAAAGCCAGCCTGGACTGAAGTGTGAGACTAGGCCTTGCAAACAAACAAATACGACATGTATGTCTCTAAGTATTTATAAAATATATCCCAGGGTCATCATACCTTTCACTGAGACAAGACCTCAGAGGCGGACTGGCAACGTCAAGCATGGGGTCCATTTTGGCCTTCGTTCTGCGGTGATTTTTATGTTTACTACTTGCAACGATCTTCCCTGAAACAGTAAAAGAACCCAGTGAGGGTGTGGACACTGTGGATTTTGAACTTTTACTTTTTGAACTTAAGAATAAAAAAAGAATGTACAGGAAGCTGACACCTCCTACAGAAATGCATTTCAAGAGATAATGTGCACCCTACGCCATGGCACCACAGAAGGGAAAAATAAAGGGGGACACTGAATGGACCGTATCACCCTGGGAGACTTTCCTCATTCCATTTCAGACTCCTGAGTAAAAGTGGGAGAACGAGGCCTTCATGACTGCAACTCCCCCTCCTCCCTCCTCTTCGGTGCTGGAGACCGAAACTAGGGCTTTTCAATGACAAACGGGGTGGGGGGGCTGGGGCTGGCGGGATTGCTCAGTGGTTAGAGCACTGGCTGCTCCTCCAGAGGACCCAGGTTCAGTTCCCAGCACCCACATGGCAGCTCACACCTGTCTGTAACTCCAGTTCCAGGGGATCCGACTCCCTCACACAGACATACATGCAGGCAAAGCACCAATGCACATAAAATAAGAATAAATTATCAAATGATAAACGCATACACTACCAAACCATCCCGTTCTCCTGATGGCTTCATCTGACTTGGCTGGTAAGATGCTATTCCTGCACATTCCACTTTTGGTTGTATCCAACCATTTGACTACTCTGAAAAAATGCTGTTTGTCTCTCCTCCTCCATTCCCTCCCTCCTTTTGGGGTTGCTGCGCTAGCTGTCTTGGAACTTGCTCTGTGAGCTTCTTGAGGTAGAAATTCCATCCTTTTACTATATCCACAGCAATTACAACAACACCTGACATGCTCACTGAGCATACCATGAGGTAGTAGTATAAAGGAAAGTGCATACTAGGTCAAGTAATAAATATTCCGCAGACTGGATAAGTGCACAACCTTACTAAAGACGTGCTTATGAACACCTGGCACCTAGGTCAGAGAAACTGCTGTCAAATTAAAATACTCACAAGAAATTGATCTAAAGAAATCTCCATCCTATTACAACTTGCAGAAATATAGCTTAGGCAACATCAACAAGTCACAGGCTTTTTTGAATATCAAAGTCATAATTCAGAAAAATCTGAGTTTATTTACTCATACTTAGCATATTAATCATAGGAGAAAAGAAAAGAAGCACTGACTAAATACCGAAATTCTTTCAATGAATCCAAACCTATCACATATTATTTCTACCATCTCCACTCTTCAGAAAGACTGATTAGCACAACACAACTCGGTTTACCACAGAGCTGTGACTTTACACACAACTCTGCCTGGAGTCCTGGCTCACATCCCCTCCATCACATCGCATGACTGGCCCAAGTTTAACCTGTAACCAACTAAGTTTTCTTTCTTTTTGAGACAGGGTCTCTGTATCATGTAGCTCTGGCTGTCGTAAGCTTTGTATGTAAACCAGGCTGGTCTCCAACTCAGAGATCCACCTGATTCTGCCTCCCAAGTGCTGGGATTAGAGGCATGCGCCACCACATCTGGCTATGGTTACCTAATTCTCTGAAAGGCGACTGGTCTAGTGGTAGGGTTTGACCTTGGTCTTTGAATATTATCGGAGTTGAAGCCAACTGATGGTAAGAGGTCTTCCTCTGTGGTGTTTTAAACAGCTGTGGTTCATAACTGTGGGGTTTATATTCATATTCTTCTGGAGGTTCAAAATTATAAGGTGGGGCTTCTGAAGAGAGTTCTTCAAACCAATTGAGGCTTATTGGTCCTAAATCTGCAAGAAAAGTAAAAATCGCACCTTAGTCTTCTTCAATGACACAGAGACACTCATGAGCAATGAAGACCATGGTAAAGAAGAGGGCTGGTAGAGCTGACTCCACTCATGCTGTGCCTGACCACCTGAGACAGGGTCGGACCCACACACTCGGAAGCTGTTTCTCACCCTGTGTGCACAAACGCACACATACACACAAAATCGATAAAAAAAAAAAAAAACTGCCAAAGAGGTGCAAAGATCACAGTAAAGAATAAAGGAGAGGACATGGTTGTACTCACAGGTTATTCTAGCTCCCAGCACGTCTGAGGCAGGAGGACTACAAGTTTGAAAACAGCCCAGGCTACCTACTGAGACCTTCATGTCAGCAAGGTGGCTCAGCAGGTAAAGGTGCTGGCCGCCAAGCCTGGAGACCTCAGCTCACGACCAGAACCCACGTGGTGGGAGCAGAGAACTGGCTCTTGCAAGCTGTCCTCTGATGGCCCCATCAGTCTGTCTCCACCACAAAGTAAGTTTAGAGACATAAAACAACAAAACAAGGGGCTGATGAGGTGGCTCAGAGGTTAAGAGCACTGGCTGTTCTTGCAGAGGTTTTGAGTTCAAGTCCCAGCAACCATATGTTGGCTCAAAACATCTATAATAAGATCTGGTGCCTCTTCTGCCCTGCAGGCATACATGCAGGCAGAACACTGTATACATAATAAATAAATAAATCTTAAAAAAAAAAAAAAGAAGAAGAAGAAGAGGAAACTGGGCATGGTAGTCCATGCCTTTAATCCCAGCACTCGGGAGGCAGAGGCAGCCAAATCTCAGAGTTTAAGGCCAGCTTGGTCTACAGAGCAAGTTCTAGAACAGCCAGAGCTACACAGCGAAACTCTGTCTCAAAGAGCAAAGGAAAAAAAAGAAAAAAAGGGGACTGGAGAGATGGCTCAGAGGTTAAGAGCACCGACTATTCTTCCAGAGGTCCTGAGTTCAATTCCCAGCACCGACATGGTGGCTCACAACCATCTGTAATGAGATCTGGCACCCTCTTCTGTGTACATAATAAATAAAAAAATCTTTAAAAAAAAAAAATTAAAAAAAAAGAAAAAGAAAAAAAGACTCCATAATCTATATCAGACCAAATACAGAAAACAAACAAGAAAAAGAAAAAACAAGAATTGTGATTGTGAATTACTTGAAGGCTCATTAAGCAAGATCATTAATCTACTCTTTTGAAAGTACAGTAACAAATTAATTTCAAAAAAGTTACAAGGAGATAGAATTTAGTTATATTACCTTTTTTTTTACTTTCTTAACAATAATCATCAATTCAGGAAAAAAAGAACAAAACTATTCACAGTAATGATTATTCAATGATTTTGAAGACTCTGTCAGCATGACAGATCTCTTTATGAGCATGGGCTAAAGAGACACTTTCAAGTATGAAGAAGACTCTTACACGGCCCGCCCACCCTCCACAGCAGTGTCTCATGTTTCAGGAGGACTCAATAGGTTCAATGCACGTTCACAATTAGACCACAAGTGTCCCCCAGCCTTTCTCAGTGTCAACACCTGCATCAGCAGAACAAGGATAAGGTGTGTAAACAATCGGTGCATCTCCGTGACGGAAGGCAGTGGATCCAACCAGTGAGTTTTCCTACCAACCCCCCACCTCAAAAAAAAAGCTATTGAGCTTTCCTACCAACCCAAGGGGGAAATGCCAGGGACTCACTGACAAAGTAAAAATGAACCGCATGAAGCTTATGTTTAAATCTTGTTCCTCAGTGTATATGACATGTGTGGGTGTGCATGTGCTAACGTGTGTGTGTGCGTGTGCGTGTGCGTGTGTGTGTGAGAGGACAACTGTGCAGAGCTGCTTCTGTCCTACCTTCATGTACTACATCAGGCCGATATAGCACACGCCTTTACCCACTGACGGGACCAAGCTTAATTCTTTAGCACACCCTTCCAATATTTCCTGAGAAACAACAAGCATACAGCATTTCTGCAGATGGAAGTGTAACAGAAAAGCACTTGTGATGAGCTGTGAGCAGAACTCATACCCTTTTCACAAAGGCCATCTTTTCCTTGGAAGGACAGCCAGACCAACCAGGTGTTCCGATCTGAAGAGTTTGGTAGTCATTTTCTCCAGAATGCAGTGAGCTCATCATAGGAAAGAAAAGTTAGCTGCTAATGATGAAATGTCAGTTTTCAAAGTGAAATCAACCATTTCTAGGGACTCACAGTGGCTGATTTCTTCCCAACTTCAAAAGATTCATTGGATCAGATCAGTTGCAATATTAATGGATGTGATTTTCTTTTTCAAGCACTCTGTCAGTACTTAACTTACACGATCTAATTCAGAGCCAGGTGTGGCTGTTCACGCTGCAATCCCAATATGCAGAATGATCACTGCAAGTTTGAAACCAGCCTGATCTACACAGCAAGTTTTAAATCAGCCACGGTTACCTAGCAAGATGATGTCCTTCAAACAGGACAAATGGGGCTGGAGAGACGGCTCAGTGGTTTTTTACTGCTCTTGCAGAGGACCCAAATTCAGTACATAGTACCCACATCAAGCAGCTCACAACCACCTGTAACTCCAGCCCCAGGGCATCTGATGCCCTCTTCTGACCTCTGCAGGCACCTTACACAGGGGCATATACTGACACACAGCACAGACAGACAGACAGACACACACACACACACACACACACACACAGACGTGGTTTAAAATAATAAAAAATAAATCTTAAAAGAAGGTCTGACAACTGTTCATCAGTAGCATCATCAATGCTTCTGACTTGCTGGTAGCACTTTGAAAACAATTCTTCCCACTGGAAGTCACAGGGTTAATCTCCCATCTATGTAGGTATTCCACACCCCTGGCTGACCAGGAAAGGACTACATGAACTAGATGTATGACTCCACAAACTGTTTACAGCACAAAGAAAACTATCAAGTCCTGAGTTGTTTTATTGCTCAGTTCAGAGAGTCTCATGTGTCCCTTATTGGCCTTGAGCTCACTGTGTGGTTGAGGACGACCTTTGACTTCAGATCCTCCTGCCTCTACCCCCCAAGTGATGAGACTACAGGCATCTGCTAATGTCTGGTTTAAGTGATGCTGAAGAACAAAGTCAGGGACCCAGATGCTACCTGAGCTACATCCCAGTGTCACTCTCATCCCCCACTTTTAAAAAACATTAAGTCTAAGCTCTGTAGCTCAGGCCATCCTAGAATTCCCGATGTAGCCCAAGCTGGTTCTGAATTCATATTTAATGCCCCTGGCTCAGTCTTCTACATCAAGTTCCCTGGGATTATAAATGTGAGCCATCACACCTGGCTGAAGTATTTGTTGTTCTGAGACAGGGTCTTTCTACGTAGCCCTGGCTGTCCTTTGTCTTGCTATGTAGACCAGGCTGGCCTCAAACTCACAGAGCTCCACCTGCCTTTGCCTCCCAAGTGCTGTTTTTGTTTCAATTTTTTTTTTTTAAAGCAAGCACCCACCTTGACTTCATTAAAAACATTTTCTCGATGTTACTTAATTTACCAAGTTTTATAAAAACTCGCCAATACCTGCTGTGCTGCATCGCGCCTGAAAAATTTCAAAAAAAGTTGGTCTCCTTCTGTATTCAATGGGCATTCTCTCTACAGTATATTCTCTGATGCTTGGTAAAGAAGTCTGCAAAAGAGAAAGTAAAACACACTTCACGGGGTTGCTTTCTCGGTGACAGGCTGAGTTTGTCCAACCACACTACCTTAGGCCCATCTTTTGGGACAAGAACAGAACTCACCATGAGGACGGGGACAGTTTAGATTTGTGCTTTAAACCAAGTGGCTACTAGACATCCTAGGCACCAGAAGTGGCTATGGTGCGAGTCCGTCACCAGAGTCCTTAATAGTAATTAACCACGTTCGCTTAGTAACGGAGCTGAGCTGACACGGGCACGTTAGGAAATCCAGGAACCGCAGAACGGAGGGCTGCGGCGGGCTCCTGGGACGCGCCAGATCCCTGTGGAGGGACGCCCGCGGGCTGCAAGGAGCTGGGCGGAACCGGGCCGGGCCGGGCGGCGGCGGCCCGGGGGAGGTCAGCCGCTCCTCCGGGATGTCAGGCGTGGCCCCCACGGCCCCTGCGACCCCGCAGCGAGCGCCCGCGTGTACCTGGCCCCGCCGACCCGCCGCTCCGCTGCAGTCGCTGACAGACGCTGCGCCGGCTCCCTTCACCGGCTCGCGCGAAAAGCCCGCCGCTCGCTGCCCGTGACGTCATGAGTCGGCGACGCGCGGACGCGGCGCAAGCGCCGCCCGGAAGTCGGAGGCCCGGGTCCGTCGGTCGCTCCTCGCCGTCGCCACGCGGGTCCGAGCGCTCGCCCGTCCGGAGCCGCCCGGGGGACAGCACGTGGGTGGGTCGCCCGTGGTTTCTTCTTTCCTTCCCGATGTGGGTTGCGAAGGGACTCTGGCCGTCTCTGGCATGGCAAACGTGTGGCTCTGGCAGGCCCTGCCCTGCTCGCCCATTCCCTCTGCCTTGCTGAAAACCGTTAGATCGCATCCCTAAAGCTAGCCACCAAGGTGGATTCCCTTATTCGGCCGCTTCCTCCTCCTGAGGCTGACGACCAAAGTCCAGGTATCAGAAGCCCCCTTCGGCTGCCCTAATTAACGTGCTCAATCAAAATCAAACATCTCATCCTAACACGGGGTTCCCCCTTTTACCCTTATAAACTGCCGTTTGCCTCTGGGTCACGTCTGTCTCCTCTATCCAGAGGCCCAGAGGACAAATACCGTCTGTCTCCGGGACAAATACCCCTCCCCCTTCTTCCTCGTCCTCTATCTCCTGTCTTTGTCTCTTAATCCCTACCTTTTGTCCCTCTGGGGCAAATAAATCTCCTTTGTGCTGAGTACTTGGTTATGGGGTGTGCTAAGCCGATACCCGTCTCTTACACATTGAAATTTTGTTTATAGTTCACTTTATCTTCCTGGTCTGCTTAGAGATGCATATCCTTGGCATTCTGTTTACACTTTAATATCATTTCGGGACTCTAAAGATGGACTTTGGAGGGGTTCACTGGATCTCTTTGCCCCTCTTCCCAGACACTCCGCTCTCTGCTTTCCACTTTTAATTTGGCTGATAGAGAGCGGGTGGTAGGACCTGGCTTGGGACACAAGTTGTGACCCCCGCCCCCAGGATGGATAACAGTCCTGCAATATTAGTACTCCTTTCTGCGGGCGTAGGGGGTATCTTTTACAATTTTAGGATACAATCACCATGTTTTGTGAGACTTTGGGAAACCAAGCTAGAACACTGAAACATAACCTCACCCCCGAGTTTACAGGGTAACTAGCTGTGAGCCTCATGGCTTACTTTGGGTTTAATGTGTGAACCTTAGAAAGCCTTCAATGGGATTCAGCAAGTGAGATCTTAGGGGCCTTGCTGCTTCCAGAACACACATAAGCAGTAAAAGGCCTTCTTGGATTAGAAAAAGAATGGCATGGGGTTGGGAATATGCCTCAATAGTAGAGATTTGCAAGGCCCTGGGTTAGATACTCAGCACTGCCATAAAGACTACTGGAAAAGTCTGCTTGGTTCATGGGTATCATTTTTGTCTGGTAATCAGTAATCCTCAGTTGTAGCAGGAAGCCTCACTAATGTAAAAACAAACAAAAAACCTAAAACTTTTCATATAGGTCTAGTTAGCAAAAAAGAGGCATGAGTGGTATTATGTAATATTAAACTACTACTTACTGAATGTTTCTTACAATACTATAAAGTGTTTAGTATTGTCCAATGGATAAAAACTCAGTTAACTAGCCCGGTAATAGTCCCAAGTTCGAATTTGAATCCGTTTGACTTCATATACTTACCTTGTGAAATCCGCCTTGACCCTATAAGAATTAGGGGTGGAGAGATGGCTGAGCTGTTAGGGCACTGGCTACTTCTCCAGAGGTCCTGAGTTCAGTTCCCAGCACCCACATGGTGGCTTACAACCATCTATAATGGGATCTGATGCCCTCTTCTGGAGTGGAGGTGTACATGCAGACAAAGCTCTCATATATAAAATACATAAACATAATAATAAATTCCTACTTAGAGCCAGGTGGTGGTGGTGCATTCCTGAGGCAGAGGCAGGTGAATCTCTGAGTTCAAGGCCAGCCTGGTCTATAGAGAGAATTCCAGGATGGCCAGGGCTACATAGAGAAACCCTGTCTCAAAACAAAACAAAATACTCTTTAAAAAAAAAAAAGAAGTGCTTTCTTCCCTGGGGAAGCTGGAGGAGAGAGGTGTCTCACTAAGATGGAGTACTTGGAATAATGAGAACCAGTAATACATTTCACCTTCTGAAAGATGTTTCATTATCACACACTCCTGACCCTCACCAGCTTGTAACTATGTTCCTTGTTCTTGGTACAAGGAACCTCACAACCACTACATCTACTCTAATATACTCTATATCTTTGAGTTCAGTTGCTCAGCTTGTTTACTACCAAACATTAAAGGGTTCAATTCACTAATTGTTTCTAAGTTATCATTTTCATAAAAATGTATAATGTGCACCACATCTCCATGCTCATACACATTGTGAATAATGAATACAAGTCACATAGCATAGTCTCCTTCACATAGTTACCTTCTATGTATAGGTGTATGATAGAGAGTACTAAATCTATTCTCTTGGCAAATCTCTAATGTAGTACAGTAATGTGTGAATGGGAATCCCTAGGAAAAGGCTGTGTCTACAAAGGCTGTTGATTAAAACTCATTGATTGTGGAGAGTTTGGTCCAGAGCCTAATTAAAATTTATCTCATGCTGTCTTTAGTTCACAAGAGATGTATTCTTTGCCCACTTCTGGGTGTGGGACCTAATATCCTAATGATATTAGAAGAAAAAAACATTGAAATGTATTAACAAAACCGTACCAACCAAAGGTCCAAGAATGGTATCAGATAGCACCTGAGGCTTGTAGCTGAGATCTCTCCCTGTCTGTAACCCATCTCTCTGTTAACAATGTTTTTGTTGTTGTTGTTTGGTTTTTGGTTGTGAGCCTAGCCTTTAATGGCTGAGCCATCTCTCCATCCCCATCAATGTATTTTTAAAAATGCCTTAATTTGGGCTGGAGAGATGGCTCAGAGGTTAAGAGTACCAACTGCTCTTCCAGAGGTCCTGAGTTCAATTCCCAGCACCCACATGGTGGCTCACAACCATCTATAATGAGTGGCACCCTCTTCTGTACAGATAATAAACAAATAATTCTAAAAAAATGCCTTAATTTATGACTTTCTTTGTGCTATAACTATAGATACTTCATGAAACTGCCTCCACATTGGAACATAGAATTTGGGGTAACCTAAATCTATGTTTCTGGGCCATGATGACTCAAATTTGCCTCCCGAATAAACTGACTCTTGTTTGTTTTGAGGTGAGAGCTGTGTTTTTACATCGACAGTTAGTAACTGTAGTCCTCATACTGTGCTTGACAGTTCTAGACTCGCTCATCTACAGTCCTTATACTGTGCTTGAGAGTTCTAGACTCACTCATCTACAGTCCTCATACTGTGCTTGAGAGTTCTAGACTCATTCATCCCACTTAATTGCACCTTTATGCCTTTTGACCAATACCCACCCCCCACTGGTGATTATGTATTTGAGTTCCTTAGATTTTATATATGAGATCACATAATACATTTTTTCTGTCTAGCTTATTACACTTAACATAATGTCTTTCAGGTTCATCCAGAACAAAAACAAGCAAGCAAGCAAAACTGGATGTGCAGCCAGGCTGGTCTCAAACTTGTGAGTCTCCTGACTCAGCCTTCCAAGTTCTGAGATTACAGGACCTGTAGCACCATACCTGCTTTCTCTCTCTCTCTCTTTTTTTTTTTTTTTTTTTTTTTTGTTTAATGACTAAATGAAATTCCCAGATATGACCGTTTCTTTACTTATTTGTCACCTGATACTTAGGTGGCTTCCATAGTTTGACTCTTAGATGAACATGGAGCACAGAATCTCTTAACTTCTGGATTTCACTTTCTTTTGAGCATGCATACAAATAGTGGGATTGGTAGGTCATCTGCACTTGTAACTTCTTTTAAAGATTTGCTTATATATTTTTTAAATTGTGTGTATGTATCTGTGTGTATGTGTATGAATGCCGGTTACAGTCCAAAGAGCGTGTCAGATCTTCTGGAGCTAGTTACAGGTGTTTGTGAGCCACCCAATGTGGGTGCTGGGAATTGAAGTTGGCAAGAGCACTGTGCACTCTTAGCCACGGAGCTGACTCGCCTGCCCTCCTATTTTTAATTCCACAGGAAGTCCTGTGTTGTTTTCCATAATACCTATACTAATTTACATTCCCACCTACCAATACCAGATCAACAAAATAGTCACCAAGAGAATCCATGAATGAAATAACTAATTAAAGCTCCTGCTGGAGAAGACAGAAATGAAAAACAGCCTTGAGGGAAAAAAAAAAGTGGAGAACTGCAAATTGAAGAGGTAGGAAAACAATTAGTAGTCACATGGCTAGCTCTTTCCTTCAATTAAGGAGCTAAGGGGGCAGCTCTCACTCTGGAATAAATGAAGAAACCTGGGTGAACCCGAACCAGATCTACAAGGAGGAAGAGACAGGTAGGGGGTGGGGAGCAAAACAGGAACACAAACTCCAGGAGGAAACTACCCAATGGAGGGCTTTGTCCAAGTTCCTTACGGTTTCCACCAAGGCTATGGGAGCACACTGCCTTTGAGCCACCCTGGCCTCTGGAGACACTGTAAACAGCAAGACTGGAGGCAAAACATGGGTCCTCCTGTTTTCCTAGCCAGGCCAGGGCCTACCGTACCAGCAAGTGCCTCTGAGTCCTGCGTGTACCCTTACAAGAGGGCTCAGCTTCAGGCCATTCTCACCCAGATGAACCCCAACCTGAGTCTACGGCTATGCAAGGCCAACACTAAGGACGTGGCTGTACAGGTGAGCCTTCGGGTGGACAAGTCGGTGCAGTGCTCACTGGGGCCTCAGACCCTCTACAGCAGCTCCCTCTGGGACAGAACCAGCCTCAGGAAGCCCGCAGAAGCTTACTGGAGGAGAGCCTTGATCCAGCTGCCCAAGGATGAGGAACACAGAGAAAGCCAAGAGCTTGCGGGATGTGCAGAGGCCAGTCCACATACACCGAAGCCAGATGGTGACAAGCAGGAGAACCTCCCGCAGCTGAAGGAAGTCGGGGAGGAAGATGCCCCCAGCCCCAGGAAAAGCAAGCTGGTATGTGGAAAGTCCCAGGCCACCTGGGAAGCCCAGCTTCCAGCAGGGCGAGGCTTCTCTCCACTTAAGGCCTCAGCAGCACCATCCTCCCCCCTTCATTCCCAGAGCAGTAAGTGTTAACTGGCTCATTTCTACCTTATCTTTGGCGAGGAAGGTGGAGTTCTGGAAGCATGTACTTTGTCTACATGGTCTGGATGTTTTTCAAGTTGTGGTAAGATAGGGTGTGGATCCTCACTTAGAAGTCTTGTCACTTCTGCCCGTGACGATGAGGGGACAGTCAGCTTCAAGTGTGCGAAAGGCGAACCTGGATTTTTACGTTAGGAGATGTTGGTGTTGTGGGAAATGGACTGAAAACGTTATCCTTGAGCAAGCCCAGAAGCTAAATGAACAGAGCTGCATAAAGGGTAGTGAAAGAGAGGCCCAGGAAGTCAGTTGTTTCATTTAGGCTATCCGTTAGGAAATGAGGATCTAGACCCCATCCCACCCCACCCCATAGTAATAGACTCCCGTTTCTCTTTATTTTCAGTTTTTGGAACCAAAGTACGGCTATTTCCACTGTAAAGACTGTAAGACCAGATGGGAGAGTGCTTATGTGTGGTGCATCTCTGGGACCAATAAAGTAAGCAAACATGGGGGAGGGACGCTGAGGCCTGGAAGGCGCAGGTGTTAGTGGGAGAGCTGGGTTTCCGCTCCTTCGCCTTGGCATCCTTGCTGACGAGTTTTATACTGACATTCCTACTTAGTGTGAATGTCAGTGAATAAGTAAATAAATGGACTACCAGGAGCGGTAACATAGAAGCCCGTAACTGCAGCGCTTGGGAGGGGAAGGGTCAGGTTCAAGACCAGCTTAGGCTACATAAAAAGACCTTCACACACATCTCAAAAACAAACAAGCTGGACATGGTGGCGCACACCTTCAATCCCAGCACTCGGGAGGCAGATCTGTGAGTTCGAGGCCAGCCTGGTCTACAGAGGGAGTTCCAGGATCTACACAGTGAGACCCCATCTTGAAACAAAACAAGACAAAATCCTCTCCAGTGTGTAGTAAATAGTCTAAAAATCCCGTTTCCAGTTGGTCACACAGGACCTAGTCACACAGGTCTATAATGTGATTCTCTAGGTGACAGTTTGTGCCTTAAATACTGTTATAAACTTAATTTCCTACTTACATATTTCTTGTCATGGGTAAATTTGGGTGTCCTCATCTACTCTAGAAAGCTCCCCTATTTTCTTTCCCCTATCAACTTAGGCTATTCTTAACATTGTTTATTGATGGAGTTCTTTGCATTTTTCACTTCCTGTATAAGTATAAATTATAAATTAAAAGTATAAATTACTTTGAACTAACAGTGTCTTTTGGTCACATTTATTTATTTATTTATTTATTGAGACCAAGTCTCACTATGTAGCCCTGGCTGGCCTGGAACCCACAGAGCTTTGCTGGTTTCTCCCTCCCAATGCTGGCATTAAGGGTGTGTGCCACTGTGCCAAGACGGTGGAAGGTTATTTTTAAGGGTTTCATCATCTCTGCAGATGTTAAATCTGGCATTTTCTGTCAAGACATTAAACTTACTAAAAACTGCTGATAATGTCTTTTAAACTCATTATCAGGCTATTTTTGTTTTGGTATCTATTGACTACTTTCAATATAGTCTTTTTTTTTTTTTTAACTAGTCTTTGGAAACCTAGCCATTTTCCTTTCTTTTCTTTTCCTTGAGTTAGGGTCTCATGAAGCCCTGGTTAGTCTCAAACTTGCTATATAACTAGTGAGGATGATCTTGAACTTTTGTTTGTTTTTGACAGAGTGTTTCTATGTAGCCCTGGCTGGCCTGGAATTTCCTATGTAGACCAGGCTGGCCTCAAACTCTCAGACCCTGCCCCTACCTTCTGAGTGCTGGGACACTGTGCCCTGCTTCTTTTCTTGAAGTGTAATTTTTGTTCTTGCCCACTGGCTAGACTCCACAAAGCCTGAAAAGTTTGTCCTCCACACCTGTGCCTGTGGCAGCAAGAGAGACAGCTCTGTACAGTGTCGGGCTTGGTCTATGCTCTGGGCAGCCACCCCTCAGCCCCTGGACAGGAAGAGAGCCAGCCTGAGGGCGGCAGGGGGAGACCCAGCCTGAGGGCGGCAGGAGCTTTCACTCTGTTTTATTCAAATTGCTTGTTACCTTTTGAGGCAGGGCCTCAGGTAGCACAGGCTGGTCTTGAACTTCTGATTCTCCTGTTTTATCCTCTTGCTGCAGGGATTATGGGTGTGTGTCTTCACACCTGGTTAGAATTTAAAACCAAGTTAACTTCCCATCCCTTTCTTGCCAGAAGGAAAACTGTGGGCTGGATCCAGATCCTCCCAAAGTACTGGGGTAAAGAGCAGATTAGAGAACTCACTTCAAGAAGTACATTCTGGAGCTGGGTGTGGTGGCACAGGCCTGCAACCCCGGCGCTTGGGAGGTAGAGGCAGGCAGATCTCAAGTTAAAGGCCAGTCTGGGCTACGTTAGAGTCTATCTCACAGAACCCGGGCAGCCCCTCCTGCTGTACCGGGCTCTGTGATAAAACTTCGTTCTCAAACTTGAAACAACAAATGAGTGTATTCCGATTGGAGTGCAATGTGGTGGTAGGTTCAATGGTGCCCATGGCTTGGAAGCAGTGCAGAAATGACCCAGAAGTGGGGCATTAACCTATCTAACAGACCATACCCTGGTGCCCAAATAAGACTAAAGCAGTGGTTCTCAACCTGTGGGTCGAGACCCTTTGGATGTCAAATGACTCCTTCATGGGTCACCTAACACCTTCAGAAAACACAGATATTTACATTACGAGTCATAACATTAGTAAAAATTACAGTTATAAAGTAGCAATGAAAATAATTTTATGACTGGGTAGTGGTGGTAGCAGCGGGGGTGGTGGTGGTGCACGCCTTTGATCCCGGCACTCTGGAGGCCGAGGCAGGCGGATCTCGGTGAGTTTGAGGCCAGCCTGGTCTACAAAGTGAGTTCCAGGTTAGGCTCCAAAGCTATACAGAGAAACACTGTCTCAAAAACAAAAACAAAAACAAAAATTTATTGTTAGGGGTCACCACAACAGGAGGAGCTGTAGTGAAGGGTCGCAGCATTAGGAAGATTGAGAACCACCACTTTAAATAACAGAAAGACCAGGCATGGTGGCATTTAGAGGCAGAGAGGAAAGTTCATCTCTGCAAGTTTGAACCTAGCTTGGTCTACATAGCAAGTTCAGGCCAGCCAGGGTTACATAGTGAAGACCCTTTCTCAATAAAAAAAGGAAACTGAAACGTTGCTAAGTAAACCAGGGAGAAAACATCCAGGAGACAGTGAGCGATGCCTGGAAAGTAGATGATGCTGATGGGTAGCCGTAAGGAACCAAATTCAAGTGGAAATTAGACATTTCAGGGCAAAGTGACTGGGACAAAAGGAGGAATTGGACTGCACACTAAACAAAACTAGTAACAGCTACTTCCTATGGAGTACCTACTGTGGCTCTTTGTGTGTTGCTGAATAGTCAGTCATCAGAACTATAGCAAAAGTAATGCTCTCTCAATTTTACAAGTGAGGAAAATGGAAAACAACTGATGGAACTCACAGAGCTTAAAACCTCAAAGTATGGGGCTGGTGGATAGGCTCATTGGTTAAGAGGACCGGGTTTGAGTCCTAGCACCTACATGGTGACTCACAGCCATCTGTAGCTCCAGTTGCAAGGGATCCAATGCCCCCTTCTGGCCTCCTCTGGGCAGTGCATGTACATGGTACACAGACATATAGGTGGGGGGGCAAACAAAACAAACAACAACAAAAAAGGAAAAAATCCCTCAAGGGTAGAGGTTACATACAAGACAAGGAAGTACCAAACTGAAGGAACACATTGTATCAAAAGAACTGGGGCCTAGGCTGGAGAGGAGGTACAGCAGTTAAGAGCTAACCCCAGGTCCGTTCCCAGCACCCATATGGCAGATAACGACCATCTGTAACTCCAGTTCTAAGGGATCTTGCGCCCTCTTTTGACCTCTATGGGTACTGCACACACTCCATGTACATACAAACACTCATACACAAAATTTTAAGCAAAAAACAAACAATAAGCAAATTATATTAAAAAAAAAAACCTGCAGCAACTAGGAAATGAATGCACATGCCAGCTTGTATTAAAAAGGCCAATTTCTCTTTAGGTTTATTTCAAACAACTTTGTTGCAAGTGCCAAAAGAAATTTAATCCTTACCGAGTGGAAGCAATCCAGTGTCAGGTAAGCGCACAGAATGCTTTGGTTGTCTGCCATGTTTCCATTTGTCTGAGTGGAGCCTCCATCACAAAGCGTTTGGATCTTACAGACCTGGTTCTTGGCATGGGGTTACTAGATCTTCTCTATGTGTGACAGCTCAGATTATTCTAAGAAAAGGAATAAAAACATAAATTCCATTTTTTTTTTTTTGGAGAGAAAGAGGAAGAAGATGATCCACTGTTGTAAGTTTCCTTGTGTCAGCCAGGCATGAGCCGTCGTGGATACAGTCATGACACTGGGAGGCTAAAGCCGCAGATTCAGGAGTTCGAGACTAGTCTGGGCTTCTTGACGCTCTGTCTGAACAGCCAAAACAAAACCAGAAAGCTGCCTCTGTAGTGTGTCACTATGGAGAATGTCTTTAGAACGTCTAACTTTGGACGGTTAACCACCCTAATGCTGGGCTGTTTCTCATGTTTCATGGCATGGCTTAACCTTTGTGAAGGTATTGTTCCCATTCTGCAAGCCACAATGCCTAGTTCAAGTAAGGTTGGATAGGCTGCCAGAAGTCAGATTTATAGGTTAAATCTTGATTGAACTTCATGGTGTCTTCAATGTTTGGAAAGTCTCTGAGTTAGATGAGATTTTGACTTTCTATTTTTTATTTTATTTTATTTTATTTTGAGTTTGGGTGTGGGTTTGTGTGGAATCTGAAACTGTGGAAAGGAGAACTGTCTTAGTTCAACATGAATGATTGTTGTAGTCAGGAAGTTTTTTGAGGGGTGGAGAGAAGGTTCAGTGGTTAAAAGCACTTGCTTGCTGCTCTTCCAGAGGACCAGAGTTTGGTTCCCAACACCCACATTGGGTGCCTTACAGCTGCCTGTAAATCCAGATCCTCTGCCCTCTTTTGGCCTCTATGGGCACCCACAGGCATATGTGTATATACGCACACACAGATGCACACACGTACACATAAATAAAATTAAGTAAATCTTTCTTTTAAAGGTTGCTGTGAGGGGAGAGCATACTAGGGGTTGAATCCAAAGCCTTGGTACAAGGCGGGCAAACGCTCTGCTAGATCCTCATCCCAAGAGCAGATTCCTGCACTTGCAATATGTTCTTTTGTGGTTGACTCCTGGGGCTGGAGGTGGGTAGATCATACCCAAGGCAGCAGTGGTCATAGCAGTGTGTGTGTGTGTGTGTGTAGGGTTGTATGGGTGGGGGCAGGTTACCATATCAAAGGTTTTTGAATTTTGGAAAACGGGCAGTGGTGACGCACACCTTTAATCCCAGCACTCGGGAGGCAGAGACAGGTGGATCTCTGTGAGTTCGAGGCCAGCCTGGTCTACAGAGCGAGATCCAGGACAGGCATCAAAACTACACAGAGAAACCCTGTCTCGAAAAACCAAAAAAAAAAAAAAAAAAAAAAAAAAAAAAAAAAAAAAAAAAAAAAAATTGGAAAATGAAATGACCTAGTGACAGTGGTTACAAGAAATCCATGGAAACAAGGATCATCAGCAATCTGTAATTGAAAATATTGAAAGAAAAATGTCCCCCTCCCCTTTGGATCTTAGAATAGGAAGATGGACAAAAGTTGCTGATACTGACGCATGTGTGTTGGACCAGGGCACACTGATTGAAGTGAACTTTTTCCTCAGCCGTATGATAAGTTAAAATTATACAGAGAAGTAAAAGACTTGGAGCTCATCTTGACTTGATGATATGGAGGCTGGTAACGCTGCAAACTGGTTCAGAAGATTTGGACCTATGAGAAGACAGTAGGCTTACCAAGTGGGGTGTTAAGGGCAGGAGGTTGACCTGTGGTTACGGGTGCTTACTGTTCTTGCAGAGGACCCAGGTTCAGTTCCTAGCAGTCATATGGAGCAGCTCACAACCATCTGTAACTCCAGTTCCCAGGGGTCTGCTGCCTCTGGCCTCCACATGCTCCTGCACACATGTGGTACATATAAACTCACACAGGCACGTGCACATACACGTAAAATAAACATATTTTAATTATTTAAATATTAGATCCATAACAATTCTTTTTTTTGGGGGGGCGGTGGATAGGGGCAGGGTCCCTCTATATTGCCCTGGTTATCCTGGAACTCACTATGTAGACCAGGCTGGCTTCCAACTCTGCAGAGATCCTCCTGCCTTTACCTCTGTGTGCTAGGATTAAAGGCATGAGCACTCAGGCTGCATGAGAATTCGTATTTATTTATTTATTTATTTATTTATTTATTTATGAGTTCATGGAGACGGGAAGAGGGGATTAGATTCCCCTAGGACTGAAGTTATGAATGATTATGAGCCTCCATGTTGGTGCTGGGAATAGAACCCAGGTCCTCTGGAAGAGCAGTCAATGCTCTTAACCATGAAACCATCACTTTAGCCCCTGCATAAGAATTCTTAATGGTTTCAAGATGAAATTTTACAACTAGTAGCAAACAGTGACAGCTTTAGATTAACTCTGAGAGCCATCAAATCGTGGGCCGAACAGCACGGCATAACACCCATTCCGATATATTAGGTTTCCTCCGTGGTGTTCTCTGGGCTGTGAGCAAGAACTTGCCAGTTTTATCCAAATACAATTGCATCTTGTAAAGATATTTTTTTGGTATTTTATAAATGGTATGGTTTTTAATTATATTACAATAAAATTGATTGTAGACACCAAGAAAAACGTGTAAAGGTCAGAGGACAACTGTCTCCTTCTACCATCAATTCTGGGGATCGAACTCTGGTCATCAGGATTTGTGGCAAGTGCCTTTTCCCGCTGAGCCATCTCATCGGCCCATTTTCTGTTTCTAATTATTAACTCAACTTCTTCCTAATTTTCTGTCAAACTAATCAATGAAATGAATAGATTTTTCTCTTCTCAAATTTTCATTTAAAAGTAACTTGGATCCCAGCACTTGGAAGACAGAGGCAGCAGGATCTCTGTGAGTTCCAGGCCAGCCTGGTCTACAAAGCGAGTTCCAGGACAGCCAGGGCTACAAAGATAAACCCTGTGTTGAAAAAAACCAAGAAAAAAAAAGTGACTTTGATCAGGGAGCGTGGCACATGACTTTATTCCCAGAACTAATCGCAGCACTAGGAAGGCAGAGGCAGGCAGATCTCTGTGACTTGGAGGCCAGCCTGGTCTACAGAGCGAGTTCTAATACAGCCAGGGATACATAGAGAGACAATTTCAAAAAACAAGACAAACTTTGAGATCTTTGTTGGAAATATTGGACTCTTTTCCCTCAATATAGTAAGCATTGCTGTTCATTGGTTTTTGAGATGATTTCACTTCATAGTCAAAGCTGTCCTGGAGCTCATTATATAGCCTTGGTTTACCTTGAATTCATGGAAATCCTCCTGCCTCAGACTCCTAAGTTCTGGATTATAGGTGTGAGCTACCACACCCAGCAAGGATAGTTATTTTCTTTTTTGTTGTTGTTGATTTTTTGGTTGTTTTTGGTTTGTTTGTTTTTTTCGAGACAGGGTTTCACTGTGTAGCTCTGACTGTCCTGGAACTCACTCTGTAGACCAGGCTGGCCTGGAACTCACAGAGATCTACCTGCCTCTGCCTCCTCAGTGTGGGCCACATCCTACAAGGATAGTTATTTTCATGTGATTTTTAAAATTTGTTTTTGAGACAACTTCTGGGCTGGCCTGGAATTAGATCTGCGAGCCTCTACCTCATGAAATGCTGGGATTAAGGCATGTACTGTAACTCCCATTTTAAGCACAGTTTTTAAAATATAGTGTCAGATGATTCCATCCATTAACTTCATCCCCCATGGGGCTGTTGCTCCCCTCCTGTTTTTGAGTATGTTGGTTGTTCTGTCTCTTCATATGCATATTTATTTGTTTGTTTGTTTGTGACAGGGTTTCTCTGTAGACTTGGCTGTCCTGGAACTTACTCTGTAGACCAGGCTGGCCTTGAACTACAGAGATCCACTTGCCTCTGCCTCCCAAGTGCTGGGATTAAAGGTGTGCACCACCACTGCCCAGTTAGGAGACATATCTTAAAGCTTTTATTTTTTAAAGCAGTCCCTAAGTTAGGTTCACTTACATTTCTGTTTTCTCCATAATACCCTGGCTGTTTTCCATTGCCTTTAAGATCTGTTCTAGGGGGCTGGAGAGATGGCTCAGAGGTTAAGAGCACTGGCTGCTCTTCCAAAGGTCCTGAGTTCAATTCCTAGCAACCACATGATGGCTCACAACCATCTGTAATGAGATCTGGTGCCCTCTTCTGGCCTGCAGGGATACGTCCAGGCAAAACACTGTATACAAAATAAATAAATGTTAAAAAAAAAAAGAAAAAAAAAAAAAGATTGTTCAGCTTTTCTAGCTGTCCAGGAGGCTTGGTGAGTATTATTTATTCCACTACAGAGGGAAGTAGAGCTCTAGCTTTACAATAACCTCATTTGGTCTGACCCTTCCTTCCTTCCTTCCTTCCTTCCTTTCTTTTCTTTTTTTTTTTTTTTTTTTTCCGAGACAGGGTTTCTCTGTGTAACTTTGGAGCCTTTCCTGGAACTCGCTCTGTAGACCAGGCTGGCCTGGAACTCACAGAGATCCACCTGACTTGGCCTCCCGAGTGTTGGGATTAAAGGCGTGTGCCACCATGCCTGGCGTGGCTTTTTCTTTCATAAAGAAGGGGGATAATTCAGTGAATTAATCTACCTGAGGTACTTGGAACGGTGCCAGCCAAGCACAACCCCATCTAGGGGTTCATTTGTAAGGAAGGACGCCCCTTCGCTAGAGGAGGGAGGACGTGGCTGTTGTCTGATGTTCAGTAAATTGAACTGAAAACTCCTGTTTGGAAAATGCAAGCGCTAGCCTCCGCCATCTGCAGAAGATAAACCTTGCCTTGTTCTGTGAGGCGGAAGGTGGATCGGGTGCATGGAAGGTCGGCACTGACTGGGAAGGTGTGCCGGGACAGTGTGCCAGCCTCCTCAGGATTGGCTCTCACTGGAGGGTGTGGCTTTAAATGTCAGTGAGAATGGTACATATCCAGGAAGAAAAGACCTTAGCTTCCTGGACCAGCAAGATGGGTCAGCAGGCAAAGGAGCCTGACCTGATTCCAAGGACCCACAATGACGGAAGGGGAAGAACCTGGTTCCACTGACCTCCACACTCAAGTCATACCACATCCCACCCCCCCACCCCCACACTAAATGAATAATGTAAAACTCATGGATCTTATATATAATGTGTACTCATCAGAGGTGACCTTAGCTTCCTCAGAAGGTTCTTTCTTCCCAGTTGTAACAAGAGTTCAAACTGTGTCCAGTCTTTGTCAGCATGTCCCCTGGGGAGTCAAGTAACCCCTGGTTGAGACCATAGCTCTCTCGTCTTTTAATTAAATGATCACTGCACACGGCCTCTCATCCCCACTGGTTACAGATACATACAACTACACAGAGACGCTCTAAGAAACCCCCTTCACCAGATTTGACTGTTGTCTGGGTTGGCGTGGTGGTGTTCTCTTGAATGGCCTCTGTGATCACTCCAGTGGCGTCTGAAGGGAGGCGGGCTAGGCTTGCTGCAGGACTCGGAGGAGGACGCAGCTATGGCTGGAGGGGGGGGAGGAGTATTTTCCGTTGGGGGGACCACACTTGGAACTCTGATTGATCATTTACTGTCCTAACTTTGCCTCCCAAAGACCTGCTCAAAATCCTGTTGTTCCTGTCCTCAGAGGAAAAGACACATTGATATCAGGAGGCCACATCGCCAGGAGCTTTGCGGCCGCTGCAAAGACAAGAGATTCTCCTGTAGCAATGTTTACATCCTGTGACAGCAGCTGTGGCGTCTGGTTTATAGACTTGGCAGTGGTGTGGGCCTCTGCGCAAGTCGGCTCCGACTGGACAATGGAGAACGGTGTAAGCTTTGTTTTGGGGGTAGGTTGGAAACAGTTGTACAATGTGAATAGAATAAAATAAATGCATGCGATCTAGACCACGAGAAACACATTACTGGGTGATTCCTGGGTAGAAACAGCACTGTCATACTGGAAATGGTAGCTACTGACAGGAATAAGGAGGAGAAAAAGCCAGGTGTGGTGGCTCACGTCTTTAATCCCAGCCCTTGGGATTCAAGGCCAGTCTGTCTACATAGTGATACCCAGTCTCAAAAAAGGAGGAGGAAGTAGAGGAGGAAGAGGGAGGAGAAAGAGGCAGGTGGATCTTTGAGTTCAAGGCCATCCCAGTCTGCAGAGTGAGTTCCAGGATAGCCATGGCCACACACAGAAACCCTGTCTCCAATACCAAACCAAACCAAACAACTAAGATTTTTTAAAGTGGCCAACATATTTTTGGGACAGGATTTCTGGCTGGCCCCAACCTCATAGTGGTCTGCCTGCCTCTGCCTACATAGTGCTGGCATTAAATGTGTGACCAACTTGGTTGAGCTCGGTATTGCAGTCAATAGGAACGCAGCGACAGGGGCAAGGTCCTCACTTCCCACTGTACATAATTCTAGCAACACCCAGCATGTGCTAGACAGTGTTGTACCTTACCACAGCAGCTTTTTTGTTTTTAAGACAAGGCCTCCTTTGGCCCCAGGTGGGCTCTGACTCATTGTACTGCTGGGATTTGCAGTTTGCCTTTCTTGTTCCTCCTCCTCCCTCTGTCTTCAGACAGGGTATCACTGACATCCCCTAGGGGAGGAGCTGGAGGCAGAGAGGTCACGGAGCAGAGCTAGGATTTGAAGTTGGGCTGACCAGGACTTACTCCCTGATTGTAATGACTGTGTTCATGTTTTCTCTCGAAGCTGAGGGGCGCTGAGAGGGGGTGGGTTTGATTCAAGGGAACAGTGAAAGGAAGGGTCCTAAGGGGATGGTGTGCACTCACCACACACATTCCAGGGCCAACGTGGGGCACAGGGCTGAAGAGGACCAAAGTCAGAGCACAAGAGGCTATGAGAAGATTTCAACAGGACAGTGACATGAGGCGTTTTACTTAAAAAGCTCACGATTGTGAGGCAAAACTCGGGAGACTGGCTGGGAAGTGAACAGACCCATGTGCAGAATGACACCCTCGGCAAAATTGGTAGCTGTGGCCAGGTGGTGGTGGTGCACACCTTTAATCCCAGCAGTCTGGAGGAGGCCAGCCTGATCTACAGACTGAGTTCTAAGACAGCCAGGACTACACAGAAAAACCCTGTCTTGGGGGAAAAAAGTGGTAGCTATGGAGCTAGAGAAGGAGTCTGTAAATCCGGATAATGTTTGGAAATGTCCAAGGGTTGGCAGTGGGTAATGGAGGAAGAAAGTGATCCTGAGATGCCTGCTTTGAGCTGTGGAGGTGGATGACACCGAGACTTATACCAGTTGGCAAGCACATGGACCACACTATCTAGCTTCAGTCCTGGCTTTAGTAGTTAAGGGATGTGTGATCATGGGTATGTCACTTGGTCTCTGTGTCTCAGTTTTTCTATTGTTATACGCAGATCTTGGGGGACCCCCAAAAGACCACCATGGAGATCGGATCCCATATGTAAAAGCAAAGAACCTTTATTTTCAGGTTCCGGGGCCTGGTCTGTCTGTCTGTCCCACACAGGGTGAGAGCAGAGAGCCCCGAGCTCAGGTCGGGCAGAGTTTTCATCATAGCAGAGGTTGGGGTGAGGGGATTTCCAGGGTCCAGGACTGACAATTGTCTAGGGGTATCAGTAAAACAAAAAATAGGTGTGTGCTAGACTCAAGGTCATCTGGCCACCTTATCTAATGGCTGGAATGTTTGGGATGTCAGGTACTTCCCCATCCCTGGGTGGATCCCTAGGTAGTGTTAGCTTAAGGCTTTTCCTGGATCTGGGTGTTGCCTGCCAGTAAGCCTGTCACGGAAGCTGTGTCTAGGCCCCTAAGCCTGTCATGGCAGCTATGTGGTCAAGCTGGTTTTGGGCCCCTCCACACCATCTATAAAATGAAGCTAACAGTTCCCGTCTCTTGGTGGCGTGAATGCAAAAGGAGCCAATGCATCACTTGTTTTGTGTTGCTATAACAAAATAGCCGAACCTGCGCACTTCATAAAACACAGAGGTTTATTCGACTCTCCTATGTGGAAGCAGAAAGTTTAAGACCAGGGAAATAAGCCTGCATGGCGGCTTCTCATGAAGCTGTTTCTGGCTACACTACAACACCTTGAGTGGCGTTTGTAGGAGCCATGAACGAGAATGGCCGGCATTGCAAGGGGGAGAGACTGTTGTGAGACATTGCTTTAGCAAGGTGACTTTCACCGTAGTGAACACACTCCCTGGGGACCAACTCAGCCCTAGGGGATGGCACTGACCTCCTCTGTGCATGGTGCCCCCTGACTAAATAATGCATCACTTAGCCCACTTAAAAAATTTAACCTTTGCTGGGTGGTGGTGGCACACACCTTTAATCCTAGCACTGGGAGGTAGAGCCAGGCGGATCTCTGTGAGTTCGAGCCCAGCCTGGTCTACAGAGCAAGATCCAGGACAGGTACCAAAACTACACAGAGAAACCCTGTCTCGGAAAACAAAACAAAACAAAAACAAAAACAAAAGAAATTTTAACCCTTAGGGCCAGGGCCAGAGAGAGGGTGGTGGCACACGCCTTTAATCCAGCACTCGGGGGGCAGAGCCAGGCGGATCTCTGTGAGTTCAAGGCCAGCCTGGGCTACAGAGCGAGATCCAGGACTGCCAGGGCTACACAGAGAAACTCTGTCTCCAAAAACAAACAAACAAAAGAAATGTTTTAACCTTTACTTATATTTTATATAGTCTCCCTGCAGAAATGTCTATAGACCACATGCATGCAGTGCCTGCTCAGGCCAGAAGAGGGCGTCAGGTCCCCTTGAACTGGAGTTAGAGATGGCTGTGAGCTCTAAGAAGTTGGTGTCTGGAACTGAACTCTGGTCCTCTGGAAGAACAGCTGATATTCTTAACTGCTGAGATAATTTCTCTAGCTTCTTAAATGTTTTAGCCTTCAATTTTATCTTCTGCATAGACGTTTTGCCTGCATGTATGTATATATATGCCATGTGAGTGCCTGGTGCCCGTAGAGGCCAGAAGAGGGCATCAGATCCCCTGGGGCTGGAATTATGAATGGCTGTGAGCCACAGTGTGGGTGCTGGGAACCCAAGTCTGTTTAACCACTAAGTGTCTCTTCAGCCCTACGTCTTATTTTGGTGGATCCTTTTAATGGGACAGAGTGAGTTTCTGTCTTCAACATATTAAGTTTGAAGGATCTGAGATATCCACCCAAGCAGAAGCTGTCTGTGGGCTCATTTATGTGGCTCAGAGATATAAATGAGAGAAATAGTATTTGGAGTCATGAGTGTGGATGGGATCACCTAAGAAAGCACGTCACAGAATCCTGGGGTACACCAGTGTTTACTGCAAGAAGCCTAAAATTTTAATGTCCCAGGGGTCCTCTGGTGACCATGGATGAAGGTTCTGATTCAGGAGGCCTGGGGTCTGTGACACTGCCAATCTAGCATGTCCCCAGAGGCTCAGTGCCACGGGGACCCTCCAGGCCGTCCCTGAGCAACAGCACAGAGATGGAAGAGGCACGGGGAAGGGAAGAAAGCAGAGATGAGGGCATTTCAGGAGTGGTGTAGACAAAGGTGAGGCGGACTGGGCAGTGTGGAGCCCACAGCGAACCTGGAGATCTCAGTGGGCGGTGCACGCAGACTGGGACCAGAGGCAGAGTGGGGAGCGGGGCTGACACACACTCTGAAACTTGTGGTTTAGAGAAAAGAAACTTTTTTTCTGGTGGCTTTAGAAGGGCATTTTGGTGGCACGGAAGCACCACCCTCATTGAATCATGTATTTTTTGTTTTTTTTTGGTTTTTCGAGACAGGGTTTCTTTCTGTGTAGTTTTGCACCTTTCCTTGATCTCGCTCTGTAGACCAGGCTGGCCTCGAACTCACAAAGATCCGCCTAGCTCTGCCTCCTGAGTGCTGGGATTAAAGGTGTGCGCCACCACCGCCCGGCCTGAATCATTTATATGTGAGGTGGTGTCTGTGTGTATGGGAATTACAGGCGTGACCTACCATTCCAAGCTTTGATTTTCCTCTTTGGTCAAGAAGAGATGATTGACAGTTACAGTCTTGGGTTTGGAGAGATGGCTCAGTGGTTAGACCTCATGTCGGTTTGTAGAGGACCTGAGTTCAAGTCCCAGCACTTGTGTCTAGTGGCTCACAAACCGCCTGAAGTACAGCCCTAGGGGGACCAGACACCTCTGGTTTCTGCAGGTACATGTAATCAGGGGCAACATTCCCACGCACAGGCACGCAAAGCACACAGAATTAAAAATTAAAAAATAAGTCCGGGCAGGGATGGCACACTACTTTAATCCCAGCACTTGGGAGGGAGGCAGAGCCAGCTGGATCTCTGTGAGTTCGAGGCCAGCCTGGTCTACAGAGGGAGTTCCAGGACAGTCTCCAAAGCTACACAGAGAAATGCTGTCTTGAAAAAAAAATTAAAAAAAAAAAAAAGGTGGACAGGGACTGGAGAGATGGCTCAGCAGGTCAGAGCCCTTGAGTATTGTTACTTCCAGAGCAGCAGAGTATTGTTACTAGCAACCATATGGTACTCACAACCAAACTGTAACTCCCATGCCCTCTTCTGGCTCCCACAGGCAACTGCATGTACATGGTACATATACATACCCACATACATACAAACAAACATAATATTCAGGCACACACATGTAAAATAATAAGTCGATATATCTATAAAGAAGAGTCATGTTCTTATTTGGTGCCTACTTCCAAGAAGATTGTACTGCTGGATTCAGGGGCCATGCCCTGTACATCTGCAGTGTGGGTCATTCATGTCAATCACAGAATACAAGTACACAGTATACCTCACAGCCATGTGCAAAACTACAGGTATGTGTCAAAGGCAAATATTTTAATTAACTAGAAATAAAATCCATGATCAACATGTATTTTGTCTTTTTTTTTTTAGTCTAAAGGCAATTCTGAACAGAATTATCAATCAAGATTACATCACAAAAACTTTAAATGTATTTACACAGTGAATAAGTTACATAGGTAAACTCTGAATATGCTCTGGATGCGCAACAGATTAACATGCCCACATGGAACACTCGACAGCGCTGGGTTTAAGGAAGAAACTTTAAGAATGGCCCTTTACACATATATTACAAATAAAATATGACATTATTCTTAAAGTGGCAACTCATATCTTCCCTTTAGGACTCTACTTCTGGCTATCCAAATAGCTACTAAAAGATGCATGCATGGCGGATGAAAGGACTCGGGATTCATGTGAATAATTTGTTTTTCTACAAAACGGCAAAGTGAATTCAGACGAACACTCATTCTTCTGTAGTATAAATTACGCTCATTAAAGCAACCTTCTTGTAAAAAGCAGCCTAGATCCTTTAAAAGAATCCATCTGGATCATTCCTGATACAGAGAGATCCAGGGTTTTCAGAAACAGTAGCCTAGCAACGTAAGAAAGGTACTCCATAGCAGCCTCGTTTAGATACAGTGTACATTAAATTGCAGTCCATTTACAACCTTTTTCAAGCACACAGGCTGTCAGCTTTGGACCGTCTTACAGGTTTTCAGTGGCCAGCTTCATTCTGCCTGCCCCCCTTTCCAACCCACTGAAAAAAACAACAAACAAAATCCCACAAAAAAGGGAAGAAAACCAGGAGAAAGGGAACGAATGTACAAGTCTTAGAATATAAATTTTTTTTTCATGTGAAGAAAAACATTGCACTTTTGCCAATCTAAAACTCTTTCCAGAAAGGACAGTATTGTTCAGCGTGGTCAGCTTTGGTAATGCAACAGAGGAAGTCATTTCTTCAGTAGTGGGGTTGCATCTGCCCAGTGAAGGACAGCCGCACGGCGTGACGGGTCGAGTCTGTCTCAGAAGGTCCTAGGCTGCCTCTGTGTGGACAGTATTGCTACACATTGGAAGCTGGGTAATCTTCTTTAGAAAGAGTCCGACAGGTAACAAGAGGGAGAACACTCTGTCCAAGCCTTGCGAAGGCTGAGAAGACACTGAATGACGTCGCCCCAGCATGGCAGCATGGGCTTGGGAACCATGGGGGACGGGCGGCTCCTGTCAGAGACTAGTGCCAGAAACACTGGAGTCTGGGAGAAAGGCAGTGAGGACCCGGTAGCTCTGGGCTCTGCGGATCATGTCTCGGATCTCCATGTTCAGTTCCATCAGCTTGGTGCAGATTTCAGTCAGGCTCTGGTTAGAACCCACCAAGGCATAAGTACCCGTTTGTCCCAGAGTTTGGTGACGGAAGTAAATATTCAGTAGTGTCTGGACTTCGTCGTCAGAACTGCTTCCAAAGATGTCATTGGGCCACAGGCTTCTGTAGTGAAGAGAGAACAGAGGAGATTAGAGGCACCCAGTTGGGAGGTATGAGTCTTGGTTAGTATAAAAATATACTTAAACCTTTTACTGAGATGTTATCACAGCATTTGATAGGTTCATCTAAAGCACATAACTCCTTGGGTTCTAGTTTATTTAGAGTTGTCCAAATATTGCTATAATCAGTTTTAGAATGTTGGTTATTATTGATTAAAATACCAGAATGGAATACGATGCTCTATTAAAACTTGTTTTACTGGTCAGCTGGGCTGAGGTCCCCCACTGTTTCTATCCACCTGCTCCCCACCACTGTCCACCAGTGACCACATACTTAGCCTCTCCTTCTTGGCAAAGGGTCTTTGAATTATAAGACCCCCAGGAACTCCCCAGCTAAGACTCATAGCAATGGTGGAGAGGGTGCTTGAACTAGCCTTCCCCTGCACTGAGAGTGGTGTCTACCCTAGTTGTCATCATAGAACCTACATCGAGTGACTGATGGAAGCAGATGCAGAGACCCACAGCCAAGCACTTGGCCAAGACCCTGGAGTTCAGTTGAAGAGAGGGAGGAGGGATTACAGGAGCAAGGGGAGGTCAGGATCATGATGGGAAAACCACAGAGATAGCTGACCCAAGCTCATGGACTCTGGACTGACAGCTGGGGAGCCTGCATGGGACCGCACTAGGCCCTCTGAATGTGGGTGAAAGTTGCATGGCTTGATGTGTTTGTAGGTCACCTGGCAATGGGACTAGGAATTATCCTGGGTACATGAACTGGCTTTTTAGAGCCCATTCCCTATGGTGCGATGCCTTACTCAACCTTGATGTGGGGGTGGTGGTGGTGGAGTGGTGGGTGGTGGCCAGATCTGGCCCCAACTTGATATGCCAGCCTATGTTAACTACCCAAGGGAGGCCTTACCCTCTATGAGGAGGGGATGGAGGTGGGATTTGGGAAGGTGGGGGGGTAGTGAGAGGAAACGGGAATTGGTATGTAAAAGGAAAGAAAAAATGTTTTAAATAAAAAAATTTAAAAAAAAACCAAAAAAACAAAAACAAAAAACTTGTTTTATAGGTACATGTGCTTGTATGAATTTATGTGCACCACATGTGTGCAGTGCTCACAGAGACCAGAAGAGGGCATCGGCTCCCCTGGAAATGGAGTTACAGGTGGTTGTGAGCTGCCATGTGGGCGCTGGGAACTGAACCTGGGTCCTCTGGAAGAGCAGCCAGTGCTTGTAACCACTGAGCTCTGAATCTGATACTCTTATTTGCTATAGCCATCTTATTCTGATGTTTGTGAAGACTATCTAAAACAACCCCAAAATGTACATTCCGTTTAGTTTGACATTATGTGGGGGTACATTGTGAAGTTCTTCAACTTTCACAAAGCCAACACGTGTAACATGCAAGCTCCGGGCTGGTGGGTAAGCCTTCAGGTGCTGTAGAAACCTCGGAGGAGACAGGTAAGATGTCTAGACATTCCAACCTTGGCAAGTGTGTCCCTAGGCAGCCCAGGGTCAGGACTACACTTGTATTTCCCGTCACCAGCCCTGGGAGGAAGAACAGAGCCACCTGCACTCCTTGATCTGTCGCAGGGCCTTGCCAAGTTCATTGTTCTTTAGACACTCCAGCATGGACTGGATGGCAGCCTCAGTGGATGTGAAGGTCGGCTCTGACCACGCTCCCTCGATGTAAAGCGGGTCCGTGGCGATGGCCGCAGTAGCCTCTTTTAGGTTCCTCTTCAGGTCACTCAGTTCTCTGGACATGTTCAGCAGCTGTTTAAAACAAATGCCACGTACTTAGGTACAGGCTGGCATAACCTTTTCAAAGAAATTTAGTCATGAGGGTCTGGTTAAACAGAAGTTTAATATCTGTATAAATAAAGGGAGCTGGGTATGGTGGTACATGCCTGTAATCCGGGTACTTGGAAGTATGAGGCAGGAAGCTCACCAGGAGTTTGAGGCCAGACTGGGCTACCCAGTGAGACCTTGCCTCAAAACAGACAAAACTGAACAACAACAAAACCCCCACCGACCTACATGGCATATATCAAGGATTGGGTTGTCAGAAGCATTGAATCACTCTACCTCAGCAGCTGGGATGCTCTCCTCAGAAGAGAGACATCATTTAAAATGTTTCCCACTTGGACTGGGGATGTAGCTCAGTGTTAGGGCTTGCCTTGTATGCACATGGCCCTGGGTTCGATCTCAGTCCTTCCAGCTCTTGTTTAACTAGAAAGGACATCGTAAAGAAAGAGGTAGGGCCGGGCGGTGGTGGCGCACGCCTTTAATCCCAGCACTTGGGGGGCAGAGGCAGGCGGATCTCTGTGAGTTTGAGGCCAGCCTGGGCTACTACAGGGTGAGTTTCAGGAAAGGCACAAAGCTAGACAGAGAAACACTGTCCAAAAAAAAAAAAAAAAGAAAAGGAGTTTACTTTAAAGATTAAATGAAATTATCTATAGAATATCTAGTGAAGTTTGGTATATAAGTACTCAAATGTAGTTATCAAATAAAGGGCCCTGTTTTTGTTCTGCTTGTTTTGAGATAGCCTGACTGTCCTAGAACTCACTATGTAGACGAGGCTGGTCTCTAATGCACAGAGTCTCCTGTCTCCTCTGTTTCCCCAAGTGTTAGATTAAAGGTGTGCACTACCATGCCCATATTATGGGCCCCGTTCTCCCCCGCTCCCTCTAGACAGGGTTTCTCTGTGTAGCTTTGCGCCTTTCCTGGAACTCACTTTGTAGACCAGGCTGGCCTCAAACTCACAGAGATCCACCTGCTTCTGCCTCCTGAGTGTTGGGATTAAAGGCATGCGCCACCACCGCCCGGCAGTCCCTGTTTTTTTTGAGAGACAGAGTTTGTCTTTGTGTAGTTTTGGTGCCTGTCCTGGATCTTGCTCTGTAGAGACCAGGCTGGCCTTGAACCCACAGAGATCCACCTGGCTCTGCCTCGGGAGTGCTAGGATTAAAGGCGTGCGCCACCACCGCCTGGCTTTATAGGCCCTGTTTTTAACAGTAAAGGATCTCTATTTTCTCTATGCCACAGAAAAGATGGGAGATACAAATGTTTTTGTTTTTGAGATATCTTACATAGCCAGGGCAGAGGCTGGGTATGGTGGAACAAGCCTTTGATCCTAGCCTTGAGGTAGAGGCAGGTGGAAAGTCAGTGTTATACTGAGACCCTGTGTCAAAAGAACCCCCCAAAACAGTCTGGGCTGGCCTTGAACCCACTGAACAGTCAAGGATGACCTGGAACTTTCCATCTTCCCTCCAACTCTTGAGAAATGGGGTTTTAGGCATATACCAGCACACTCAGTTTTAGGAAGTGCTGTGGATTAAGTCTAGAGTGCTAGGCAAGCACTCCAGCAGTGGAGTCACACCCCCTAAGTCCCGGAAGATAGAATGCTAAGGAGGAAAAGGATTAATACCGTAAGGGAATTTGGTATTAATGCCTCAGAGAGACTTCTGCCCACTCAGTGGCTGTACCCAGAAAGTTTACTCAGAGTCTAAACTTTCATGTGGAGGGGTGGCTATCCCTTCATTTCCACACAGCACACACTTCCCTTTCTAATGGGCACAAGTGGCCTCATTTGCATGTGTGGGTCTATTCATTTAGCTACGATCCCTTCAAATGTACAGTGTTGATTTTCCAAAATGGGTTGAACTGTGGTCAGATTTAAAGCCGGCTCAGCCCAGACCAGCTGTTGTGGTTAGCTGATAGTTTCTTACTAACCTGCCATCTCCGTGAGGGAGACAGCAGCTATCTGGAGAGAACCTGTGGGATCAAAGGCTACAGACTCTGGACAATCCTGCATGCAAGGTTCTCTCTCTCTCTCTCTCTCTCTCTCTCTCTCTCTCTCTCTCTCTCTCTCGTTTGTTTGTTTTTTGTTTTTTGTTTTTTTTTTGGAGACAGAGTTTCTCTGAGTAACTTTGGCTGTCCTGGAACTCAACTCTGTAGGCCAGGCTGGCCTTGAACTCAGAGATCTGCCTGCGTCTGCCTCCCAAGTGCTGGGATTAAAGGCGTGTGCCACCACCGCCCTTCTAAGTTTATTTTTTAAGACTCACTGAGTCTACTCCGTCCTGCCAGTATGTGTGTGGGTCACTGGATCATGCATAGCCTTACCTCTCAGGGGCAGAATCCTTGAAGAAACCTCACTTTCTCTCCCAGCTCAGCTAGGCTGCGACTTTACGACCACCTCCCCCCACACCTCCCCACTCCCCGGCTCCATGCTGGGATTGTGAGTGGCTTGATCTTGTCTAGGTGCTGTGCCTGCTGCACTCACTAGTCTCAAGGTGATGTCTGCCCTCCCACATCAAAGATCTAATCACCTAGTGCCAAGTGGGCTTAGGTACTGAAGCATCATAATTGTCCGGCCACCTCTGGTGAAGACTTTCTGGGGGCCTGGAATGGCTGGTCTCCGACGGATAAAGTTTCACGCCAGTTTGGGTGCTGGAGTCGTGGCTGATCCACTGGGCCTTGGTTTTGGGTATCTGGGGGCAGGTTATATATAGTAGCACCTTCTGCGGGAGGCTGGGGGTTATATGGTTGTACACGGGCAGGTTGTAGTTGCAGCTCCTATTGGGGGGCTGAGGAACAGTATGTACCATCGGTGACTATGGGAACCAAGATGGCAGACCCTTAATTGATAGAGAAGTGACTACTGTCCTCCAGAGCAGGGCCCACCGTAGCGGCGACTTGCAAGTCAAGATGGTGTGGGGCAGCCCTAGGGGTCCTGCAGTAGGTGGGGCTTCCTCTGGAGTACGGAAACTCTGTGAACTCTAGGCCTGTGAGGATGGCAGGGGTCTCCACAACAACACCTGCAGGTGCTGCTGGGCTAAAATTAACCTGTCAGCCCTTGCCTAAGGACAGATCCTTTCTGAGACACTGGAGGCTGTTCCTGTTAGATGAGCACTCACGTTTCCACCTTCTAAACAAGTCTGGTTGACCCAACTGCACTGGATGGGAGGTATGCAGGCAGGAAGTACATCAGGATGCATGCTTGCCCCTGACTGGACAAAGGCAGGAAGTACGGAACCCCGTGAGCTTGCCTTTATAAGCACCTGGCCAAGGTAGGTCATGGTCATTCTCTGTGAATCCTGGGTATGAACTTGACCAGTGTCCATCTTCCTGGCCAGTGTTTAATAAAGCTTGCTTTAATTGGATAATTGAGGCATTATCCTTGCAAATCTCAGGTTGAATGATGTCTGCAGCAATGGTGTGGTATGGTGGGCGGGTGCCTCTGGTCATGTCTTCCTCACATGGGGGAAGCCTTCCTGCATCCGAGTTGATCCACTCTGGATATAACCTGGATGTGGGGAGGATGAGTGGCCTTGTCTCTCTCTGCAGGTTTCCACTCTAGCCTTTCCTTCCTTGAGGCAGTATGTTGGTTCATTGTTCGGGTCCTTTTAAGCATTAGGCACTTCTAGATAATCTAGCTACAATTGCTTTTTAAATATGGACCGTGGTATACACACTGCATTTGCACATTTTTCCTTTTTTTAGGCATTCGTTTATTCTAGCAATAGAAACTGATTGCATTTACTTATCTCTCTCTCTCCTACTACTATGATGAAGACGGTTCTTGTTTTTATTTTATTTTTTTGAGTAGGGTTTCTCTGTAGCTTTGGCTGCCTTAGAACTCATTCTGTAGACCAGGCTGGCCTTAAAGTTGTGCACCACCATAGCCCAGCAAAGATGGTTCTTTTTTTTTTTTTTTTTTTTTTGGTTTTTCGAGACAGGGTTTCTCTGTGTAGTTTTGGCGCCTGGCCTGGCTCTCACTCTGTAGACCAGGCTGGCCTCGAACTCACAGAGATCCACCTGGCTCTGCCTCCTGAGTGCTGAGATTAAAGGTATGTACCACCACCGCCCGGGCCAAAGATGGTTCTTTTCTGAGTATTTGGCCCCATTGCTCACCCTTGTCCCGTAAGACTGCTCAGGACAGCTCTCAGACTCCGACCATCCTCACCCTTAGTAAGTCAGACATAAGTCCCCTGCGCTGCCCCAGTGCACACCGCCACCCTTCTTCACGCTCATGCCTAGGAAAACCGGAGCCCATCGGAAGCAGTGTGCTCAAGTGATTTTAATTTTTGCATTTAGATGCACTAAAGCATCCTGATGCTGAAGCAGGGAGCAGAAGACCACCAGACCCCGAGACGTTTCTTTCTTACCGTAGGATAAGGGCAAATGTGAAAGGCTACGTGCTAAGGAGGGCTTTTCTCAAAGGATGACCCATCAGGGTGAGGCAAAGGATGGCACCCGGTGTAACTGTAGGGCTGGGGGAACTGCCTCCAAATGTGAGGCTACCTTACCCTCTTCACCTTGGTTGTGGCCCTGCTCTAGAAAACCATTCAAAGTTGAAAATAGAAATATATTCCTTTCTCACTGGTACTTGAATAAAATAATAATTATATGCAAAAAAAAAAAACCCAAACCAAACAAAAACTAACCCAATTTGTACATTATAAGAGGGGTGGAGGATGGAAGACAAAAAACCCAAACAGTAACTTCAAAGACGCCATGCGGTTTCTGTGGCGAGCCGGGCTGGGGACTCACCTCTGGTACGGAGCTCACTTCGTGCACCTGCCCGATGAGCTTGCAGTAGGACTGATAGAGCAGCAGCAGCTGGAAATGCAGCTTGTATAGCCTCTGGCAGAGCTCCAGCTGCTACAGAGAGGGGGCGCAGGGGAGGACAGCTGTTAAAGCTCCTTTGTCAAACCCGTGAGAAGTGACGCGCACACACACCGGTTCTTTAAAATGCAAGGAGCCTTAGCTATCTGTTTACACTCTAAACAAAACAAAACCAGACCCACTCCGTAACATCCGTGAGATCCTCATGGTATACTACAGAATATCATTCCTCTACAATGAAGTATGACTAATTAGAATCAGCTAGAAAAAAGGATGGAGGGAACCACATTTCCGTTGCATTTGCCAACGAAAGACCTATAAATTACGGCTGAGTAGTTGTGTTAATGTTTATAAGCTACAAACTGCCTTTGAACAGCCAAGAATCCTTTTTCATTAAAGGGAAAGCCGATAGGCAAAACACTAACTAGTTCTAGGTGTTAAGTTTGAAAGTTGAACTGCTGCTGGGGAGACAGCTGTGTAAGTCTGGGCTGCCATCGAGGGGGCAGCCACTCCTGAAGGCAGAAATACAAGCCACACAGTGATGAGAGAGAAGCCCCATCATCCCACCACCAATGTTCATAGTACTCTGAGCGGTCGTCTCCACGCAGCCTGTCTTACGTCAACAATGGGCTGGCTTCCATGGTGTATGGGGCCTTACAGAGGAGGGGGAGAGCCTCAGTAGTCTCCAGTGGAAGCGATTTACACCTGGTGTGAACCAGGCAACCCAGCGCTCCACTGTTGGGTTTAGAAGAGGCTCCTGCAGACAGGGTCAGGGGGACCTTGTGTCGTCTAAGGAGCTACACAGAACTCATCTCAGAATTGAGAGAGTTGAGACTTCCCAAATCGGGTAGATAGATCACAAGAGTTTTAAGTTTTCTGGAGTGTATTTTGTTGATATCACAGACATGTCTTTTGATTCTGATTTTTAAGTTACTAAAATTGATGCATATATATATATATATATATATATATATCTCATGCTAAGCTAAGCTCCCCCTTTCCCCAATTTTCCTCCTTCTAGGAGAAAACCAATTCTAGTTAGATGATATTTTTTTCCTTTTTTAAAGTATTGGCAAAATAGCTTTAGAATGGAGAATTAGTTCACTAATTAATGAGGTCTTTGGTTGTTTCAATAAAATTCCTTATGATAACTTAAACATTTTTAAAAATGGGAACCCTATAAAATTTGATATGAGATGCATCTGCCAGGATCTTGCAAATTAATAAAAAAAAGTGTTTAAAAATAATGTTATCTTCCCAATTTAGGGTGAAACCTAGCCATGAAAACTCTTGACTTTCCTAAGTGCCAAGCGATGGTATTTGTTGTTTAAAAATTTCCATGGAGAGAATGAGAATTCACAGCAATGTAGGTTTCTGTTTTGGGGAGAAAGCATCCCAGAGAACTACCAATAAGCTGCCACATCTCAATCTACCAAAGAAAAGAAAAGAAAAACAAAAAAAGGGAACACATGCTAAGAGATACAACAGTTCACGGTAAAAATAAGGCTCATGATGGGGTCCATGCCTCCGTGGACAAAGAATACGGAAGAAAAAGTTAACTTACTGCAAGAGATTCCATTTGCTACGCAGCAAGCATGGCGCGGGAAAGACAGGAAAGGAAAGAGAGGACAGGGTCAGTGTGGCATGCAACAGAAAGCGTGGCCCTCTTCCGGGAGCAGAGCTGCTGCGGGGTTAGCTTTGCTGGCCCAGACCCGGCCAGCGGCTGCCAGTGTCGTACCCGTTCAACATGCACAGCGGTCTGGTGGAAAAACAAGCTTTAGTGGGCAACGTCATTGGAAAACATGGCTTTTAGTCCTTGGGATTCTCGGATTAGTTGGTTTAGATTTTCTCTGCGTCCACCCGGGAGATTAGAAGTTACCTCTTTTTTTTTTTTTTTTTCCTTGTCCTGACAATTTGAGTGTATTAAGGTGAATAGCAAGTGAACATGATCAGCTATGAGGGCAGCTGAGCAATCTGAAGAACTGTCCCCTGGTGGCAATTACGGTGTCACTTATTTCCTTTAGCTTGGATTGCCTTTCAGACTGGGAATATGTATAGATCATTTTAAAACATTGTGTATATGTGGGTATGCGTACCCGAGTGCCGGTGCCCTTGGGGACCAGAGGCACTGGATTCTCCCAAGAGCTGGAGTTGCAGGCAGCTGTGAATCACCTAATTTGGGTGCTGGGAACTAAATCCAGGCCTTCTGCAAGAGAGGGCATGCTCTCAACCACTGAGATCTCTCCAGCCCTCAGATCAAGAACATGTAATAGGCTGCTAGATATTCTCAAAGGCGTAGACATTGTATACTCTCAAACAAATATGCAGTGTAAGTATTTCCATGTATTTTATTTTTTATGATCACGATTTCTTCACAGGTACTTGCCAATATGTCACAAGGTCTGCGCGAGGCACATGTCCTGCAATGGTGTGAGTGAGCATCCATTGTCACACTTACAAACCAAAAAAAAAAAAAAAAAATCCTTCTAATTATTTTTATCTGCGAAATCATTCCTAAAAGACAATCTAAAACTGGTTATTAACTTAAGATATTGAAAATTTACAAAATGGGCCATGTTCAGCTATGGCTACTCTTTCTTAAATGTCACCAATGACACTCTAACTACAGAACCAGTTTCTGGAAAATTTTGGTAGGTGGGAAGGGGCACCACAACTTGAAGAAAATGTTTAAAAATTTTCAAAATCTACCAGGCAGTGGTGGCGCACACCTTTGATCCCAGCACTCAGGAGGCAGAGGCAGGTGGATCTCTGTGAGTTCAAGGCCAGCCGGGTCTACAGATTGAGCTCCAGGACAGCCAAGGCTACACAGAGAAACCCTGTCTCGAAAAACCAAACCAAACCAATCAAAATCTGTTTGTTTAAACCAGGCCTTGTGGAGCACAGCTGCAGTTTCACACTTGGGAGGCTAAAGCAAGATGAGGGGGAGTTTGGGGCCAACCTGGCTTTATAGGAAGTCCCTGCCTCAGCCCTACCCCAAACACCAGCTTGGTCAATTCCAGTCATTGAGTCCATAGATCTCGGCTCTGAACTTTCAAAGTATTTAGGCACTACCTCACTCCCTTACGAATCCTTGGCAAGGAAAATTCTTAAAAACAAACAAAAAACCCAAACAACTTTTGGGCTGTCAGTTTAACATAGTGTCCTTAAACACATGGTCCAGTGAATAACAAAACTGTCAGCTCGCCACTGCGGCCTACACATGCTACTGAAGGAGCACTTACACCCCCCCCCCACCCCCACCCCGTGCCTCTGATTCCTGGTCCCCCTTTCTCTCACCTGCCGTCAATATCACATGAGAGCGATGTGTGTGGTCACTGTAAATTTACTGAGGAACTTTTTTTGGGATCCTGGTCATGTTTCTCTCTTCCTTAAAGTCTGTGTTGTACATTGTATGGCCAGGCACTTACATGTCTCTAGATATCTACAAGCTTTGTTATTAGGTGCTAACACATAGTGTATTATCAGATTAGGCACACAAGAACAGGTTTGTTTATTTTTTATTTTTGGGTTTTTGAGACAGGGTTTGTCTGTGTAGCCCTGGCTGTCCTAGAATTCACTCTGTAGAGCAGGCGGGCCTCAAATTAGAGATCGGCTTGCTGAGTTCTGGGACTAAAGGTGTGCACCACCACCACCTGGCCACAGGGCCAGTTTTTAAAAATTACTTTTAATATTGTGTGTGTGTGTGTATGTATGTGTGTGTGTGTGTGTGTGTGTGTGTGTGTGTGCACGCACATGGGCACATGCTTGTGGAGGCCAGAGGCATTGGATCCCCTGGAGCTGGGGTTACAGGCAGCTGTCAGCCCCCTCATATGGATGCTGAGAGCTGAACTCAGATCTTCTGCATAAGCAGCCGATACTCTTAACCACTGAGCCATCTCTCCAGCCCTGCACAGGGCCAGCAGTGAAGACTTCTGGGAATTTATCAGATAGGAACATAATGCTTAGTAAGCACAGAAGCAGGGCAGTGCTGCTGATGTGGACTTTATTTTTCTGTCCTGAGTTGATGTAAGTGCTGGGTAAACGATATAGTCCTAAGCGAAGGTCAATATTGTTCTCATTTACAAAACAAGGCCATAATCCAAGGACCTCATCAAGACAGTGAAGTTGTCTCTGGTCAGTAAAGGCAAATGAACTTTCTTTGCTAGCTCGGGCCTGTTCCTGAGGAATGTCACCGAATTCCCCCCACTCAGCTCTTAGGGCACAATTGTGTGTTTCTTGGGTGATGGCCAACTTTGATGAGACTAGTAACTGATGTTCCTCCTGAGGACTCCTTTTTAGGTGGGCTGGGGGCAGCTTCCTTGGCTTTTGTCATCTGGAATTCCTTCGCTAGGCCACAGACCAGAACCTCATTTGTATTTAGGGTTTTTTTTTTTTTTTTTTTCTCGAGACAGGGTTTCTCTGTGTAGCTTTGTGCCTTTTCCTGGGACTCACTTGGTAGCCCAGGCTGGCCTCGAACTCACAGAGATCCTCCTGCCTCTGCCTCCCGAGTGCTGGGATTAAAGGCGTGCGCCATCACCGCCCGGCCCTAAAGTCTTTTGATGTAAGCTTGTCTTAGAAATGTGTTATCTGGACTGGCTGGCTGGGGGTGGGTTGGGTCCTAGCGGAGGAGGATAGACAAGAAGCAGACTCCAAGAACCAACCCTGAACAACCGAGGAGCAGGAAGTCTGAAAACTGCAGACTTACAGTGGTAGATGCCTGTAAGCCCATGACTCTGGGAGGCCGAGGCAGGAGGATTGCTGAAAGTTTGAAGTCAGCCTCAGACTTGAGATTTTAGTCCCCCTGCCTCTGGACCCCGAGTGATGGAATTACAGGTATGCATAACTATGCCTGGCTTACTCTCTCATACCCCATGGTTGAAAGTCACATGCATAAAGTTTAGATTCTGTGTAGAAGGTAACCCCGCTACTGATAGTGTCTTTATAGCATGTGAGTGCATTCAATTTAAGCGGGTAGGAACGTCGCTCACTCACCCCTTAACACTATTTGGGTTTGGGACAGTGAAGCTACCACTCTTCCTGCCTCCCTCCGGTTGCTTTTTCTTTGTGAAGTGCTGGGGATTGAACTCAAGGCCTTGCACGTGCTAGGCAGTCTCTGCCAACAAGCTACGTCTCCAGTTGACAACCACTATATTTTGTTTGTTGAAAAAAAAATTGCGTTGGACCATGTTCATGAATATCCTTAAAGCCAGAAACCTGAAAGCCTGTGATACAGGTAACACACCTTCAGGTTCTTACTATTTTTAAGAAAACTGTAAATAGCCAAGGGGTGGTGGTACATTTAATGCCAGCGCTCAGGAGGCAGAGGCAGGCGGATCTCTGAGTTCAAGGACAGTCAGGGCTACACAGAGAAACCCTGTCTCAAGAACACCAAAACCAAACAAACTGTAAACAAACCCTAGCAGACACATCTTTAGCCAGTATGGGAGAGAAGACTGGTTTTGGAAGACAGACAGATGGACCATGTCTGAAGGCTGAGGTCAGTGGGTTTTAGCCGACTGGGGAACAGTCTGGTTCAACATTTAACTTGTTCAGCTTGTGTAAGCACATGGTGGGGGCGGGGCTTCTCTCATTCCTGTACTGTGCAGGGGCAGGAAAAACAGCCCATGGGGTGCTTTTGCAGGAAGGTGAAACACACAAGTGCTGAATCTAAATCACTGTGCTCGAATCCAGAGTCAGACATACATTCTGAATGTGAGTATGTCAACCAAAACACATTCCAACAAACGAGGCATCTTCAGCTCTTGGTGGGGTGGGGTGGGGAGGGGGACGGGACGGGACGGGGACAGAACTGGAGAAAGGAGCTGTATTAACTGCTTTACAGGTCAGAGGCTGAAAATGCAGCCTGCAGAGACCAGAGCTGGCTGACTTGGCTTCCTGACCTAAGTTTATGTGAACGTCAACCACCAGGGGGAGCCACTCCAGAACAAGGGGCCTGTGGGAACCAGTCTTCAGTAAGTGCAGATTGCAAACTGTGGAAAGCATTTTCTGTCTCGACAGGTGAAGGGAAAAACTCCCCCACAGTACGTGCATGTGAACAGAAACGATCTTGGAAGACAAAAGCAAACTGCTCACCCCATCTTCTGCGCTGTTTAGCGTGTGCTGTACCTTACCCTAGAGAACTGTTCATACAAGCACCAGGAAGCCCAAACCGTTAACTGGCCTAAGACTCCAAAATTATTACATACATGAGATTAAAAGCATCTCCCTCAGACAGCTGGCTGCTGCCCAAGTTCCCTGGTGACCACTGTGTCCATGAACTCCAAACTAGTGCTAGTTGGGGGAAGACCTGGTTGGTTTTACTAGCAGGCTGAAGGTATTAGACTAGATGCTACTTTTCCCCCATTTTTTTCTGAACCCCACAATCAATCATCGCTTCTAGGTATTCTAGGTAGCTTCACTATTTCTGCAGATTCCTGAAAAAACCACCCTACACATTTCAGTGTATGGTGGGAGTCACAAAGTGGTCTTGAATTATTGGCATTAGGCTGAAAAATTTCACCCCAAACCTTACTGGGCTCTTTATATACTAATAAAGCCTGGTGTTTGTTTATTTGTTTATTTATTTATTTTTGAGAGACAGAGTTTCTCTGTTTAACAGTCCTGGCTGTCCTGGAACTTGCTTTGTAGACCAGGCTGGCCTCGATCTCACAGAGATCCACCTGCCACTGCCTCCCAGTGCTGGGATTAAAGGCATGTGCCACCATGCCCAGCTAAAGCCTGTTTTCTTTCACAGGAGGGTGTGTAACAGGAAATGTCTTCTCAGTAACGACCGGATGCCAAGATGACACTTCCTCCACACGGACTGGGTAGTGCCCTCCTGGCTTCCCTTCCCTTGTGCCCTCTTGCCCACTTGAGCTTGTCCGTATGGTACGCGCAGCATGGCGATGCTTAGCCCTGCTGCCTAACTTGCTGGTTGTTTATACATCGCTGTGAAGCGGCTGGCCCTCCCAGGCTTCTGCCAATGTCTGCAGAGGCTCCTCGGCCTTGCCTTTATGTCTGCACTCTGGTCCCTCAGCCTCTCTTCAGTTTTTAGAACATCATGCTCCCTTCTGCCCCAGGACCTTTACACAAGCCTTCCCCACTTCCCCAGTTACCTCTAGCTCACATTTGAGATCTCTTTCTGCCTCCTACACCAACCAAGAAGCTTTTCCAGAGCTACCTGCTGTGTGTGCTCATGCACACTTTTTTTTCTTTTCTGTTCTTAAAGCCACTTACCACAGGCTATGCCCCATGATGTCTTGATTGACTTGGTGGGAACCCTAGGAACCAAACAGGAGGCCCTTCACACCTAACTGCAGAGTGAATAGTTTTATCTCACTCTTCTCCTTGACTTCCTTCATAATATAATATGTATGTAATCAGCTGCTGGCATATGGCACGCACTTACACTGTTCGAAATGGGAAACTCTGTTTTGCAGTGTTTGGTAAGAAAACAACAGACACATTTCCTTTACTTGATGGTTCAGTGAAGGAACTGGGCAGTCCAGCAAGTGATTTTATATTCTGGATTAAGAACAGGCTTATCAGGAAGTGATTAGCATGGTTAAAACAGCACCTGGCAGGAAGGTTAATTTTATGTCTCTATTTTTCCAGAAAGGAGAAAACGGAAGTCCCCCAGTGCCATCAACACACAGCCATGCATGGTATGGATGCATGCCTTCCTCTATTGGGTTCACGTGAGTGTGGAAGATGGCTCCTTCCACCTCTTCCTCCCTCAATTCCATGCTGCCTGTGAGGATCAAACCCGCACAGAGCCAGACCACAGGAGAGACATGGTCTCTCCAGGAGTTCATTACCTTTTCTTCCGAATCCCCGGGCTGGCAGGTGATCACTCCGTCTCTCGAGCCGCCTGCGAATGTTGCCTTACAGTTGGCAAGCCACTGGTCATCAGAAAAAGAGAGACAGGACATGGGTAGGGCCACAGGCGTCCCGAGAACATTTAAACCACAGTGTCTGGCAGGAAAACCCAATCATGCTTCTAACAAGGCTACACAGAATTCTGCGAATGACTTTTAGGAAAGGGTCCTCTTTGAAAGGTTAAAGACAGGGGTTGGGGATTAAAGGTGTGCACCACCACCGCTTGGCTTGTGCTGGTTTCTTGGTGGGGACACTGGGGGATAAAGCTGAACATTGCTCTTTCTTTGGTTCTATTTGAGCTTCTTGGCCTTTTGACCAAGGTCATGTGCATCTGACAATAACCAGGATTATATGCTGTTCTGTTGCTATTAGATACGAGCTACAATCCCGACAGAGCCCACGCAGTTATCAGTTATTCACGACCCCGGGGACCTCTCCCGGCTGGGCTCTCTCTGCGGCAGCTGAACTACCGCGCGCGCGCATGCGCACACGGGCTTACCGAGAGCGTCGCCTCTTTCCTGTTGTTGTACGTGTCCAGGTACTCCTGCAGTTCCAACACGCTGAACTTCAGCTTGTCCAGGAGCCCACAGGAAAGGAGCTAAAGACAGGAACAGTTGGCTTTAAAGACCGACGGGAACACCAAGAGCAAGGCCTAGCTACACAGACACAAAAGACGTAGAGGTAGGTGGCTAATTTGGCTTCCCTTTGGCTACAGCTGGAACCGACACTAGCTTGGAACCCAAGCCTTCTACTGGAAACCTACAGTAAGATGTGACATCCACCTTATGCATGACTCCATTATCAGTAATATTTCATGTTTCGTTATGGAAGACAGACCTCCAAAGAGATCCGAGAACTGATTTTATATTTAACTTGCATTTTAAATGATTTAAAATGGGATTATTTTTCATATTGTATTCCTTGCTGAGAGGCTAATCAGGCTGTTGGAAAGACTGACTTTGTAGAAATAAAATTTCAAGGCATTTCAAGGGGCGCCAGTCTGTGAGCCTGAGAGCTTGGGAGGTTGTGTCTGGAAAGGAGAGATTCAAGGCAGATCTTCATTAGGTTATACACACTGGTAGTTACCCAGCCTATGTGATGGTTCTGGATGGGAGGTGGGAAGAAATGAAGGTCATGAATAACCTCTGCCCTAAAAGCGCTGGCCAGTGTTGCAAAGTTCTCTTCATAAAATTATGATCTGACAGTCAGTTACAGACTTCCCGATGACCTCTCTGAGGGTCATACAGTCATATGCACAGTTGGCAGAGTCAGAGTCACTCGGGAGTGGGGCCGAGGACAGGGAAGGCACACAGAAGTAGACTGTTCCTAATTCTCTGAAATGCCTTGGCCTGGGCTGGCAATGTTCACTAATTACTCCACAGACCCAGCGGCCTTCAGGAGGCATGCCACAACCCTAAGCTGCTCACAGCTTTGGAGGTGTCTTTAAAAGGGACCAATGAAATGACCTGAGTTTGATCCCTGGAAGCCATGGTGGAAGGAGAGAATCAAGTCCCTCTGACCTCCACCCATGAGCATGTGTGCCACCTCATGCGCGCGCGCGCGCGCGCGCGCGCGCGCGCGCGCACACACACACACACACACACACACACACACTATGATAATAAATCCCATACAAACACACTACCCCACCAGAGCAGGGCGAGGGTACTCACAGTCTCGGCATCCACGAACAGTGTAGGGCATTCAGAGCAGGAGGTGAGCATCTGGGAAGAGCTGACAAATTTGGACCCGATTCCCCGAAGGTTATCTCCAAGGTAACTGGCTGCATCGCAGGTTAGGAAGCAGAACCTCTTTTGAATATTCTGCAAGGCAGGAGAGGGATCGATCATTCACAAAGGCCAAGCTCAACTTGTACACTGGAAAATACCTATGATTTTTTTTTTTTGTATGGGGCAGGACTTTAAAATAATTTGGGGCTTGGTGGTACAAACCTGTAATCAAGTACTTGGGAGGCAGAGGATCAGGAATTTGAGGCCAGCCTGTGTTACATGAGGAGATGTCTCAAAAAAAAAAAAAAAAAAAAAAAGTTGGGCTAGAGAGATGGCTCAGCAGTTGAGAGCATGCATGCCGCTCTTGCAGAAAACCAAGTTTGATTCCTAGTTCACATGTTGGGAAGTTCACAACCTCTTATAATCCCAGATCCAGGGG